>NW_024426663.1:4803685-4819903 GCF_017311325.1 Ursus maritimus
CCTTTCTTTTCTTTCTTTCTTCCTTTCCTGTTGTACATATTTAAGACCAGTGCTCTGTTAATACAAACATAATGCTTCCACAAGCTGTGAGCAACAAAACTTCTAATTTTCCTAGTAGCTACATTTAAAAGTAAAAAGAAACAGATGAAATTCATTGTAATGACTATATTTTATATTAACCCAAAATATACAAAATGTCATCTTTTCAATGGGTAGTCGATATGAAAACTTTAGTGAGACTATTTTGCAGTCTTTGCTTTCTACTGAGTTTTCAAGATCTGGGTATATTTCACATATTAATATAACTCAACTTAAAATAGCACATTTTAAATGCTCACAGCCACATGTGTGCTAATGGTTTGTATTGGACAACACAGTCTTAAGATAAATCGAAAGCATGAGATAGAAATTTTAACCAGTCACTCCTATTTTCTGAATAATCTACCTTTCCCTACTTACATCCAAAATGAGCTTTTATTTATATACTGACATATCTTTATGTATGCAGAGCACAATCACATGGTAGAATGAGGAATGATAGGATGACATTATGATTTGTACAAGAGATAAGAATATTAAGGGAACTTCACATGAAGAGGAGGACTTAACATTAATCACACCTACAGCGCTGAACACATGTTGAGTCTGACATTGATTACTGATACACATTATCTGTACTGCTCACTGCAGATTTTGTTGAGATTGTGGTGATCAGACTCACTTTCACAAAAAGAAATTGGGGGTTTAGCAATGTTAGTAACTCCACTCAAGGTTACAATAGTAGTAAATTGCAGGGGCCAGGTTTGTAGCTACTCTTGTCTGAGTCACAGACTGAAGCCTTCACCATCCCAGACTGCCTTTGCAAGGTAAAGACCAGTCAAGGCATAAAGAAATAGCAGACTCTATGTTTATTCTACTCAATGTTAGAAAAAGACCTGTTTCACAGCGTCTGCCTGATCATTTCTCTGGTTTCTCTGTGATTGGACATTTGCACAATTTAGGAGAATAGCAAATATTCTTTCATTTCAGCCAAGTTCAATTTGTTTCCAGAACGCTTATTAGAAAGACATTTAGAAAATTATTATTTTTGTATTCCCTTTAAAGATTTGCGGAGAGAGAGTAACAATTTACATTTTGTGGTTTGAAAGCTTAAGTGATTAACTAGTCGCACAAAGACTATTACAGTGGTAGAACCAAGGAGACATTATCATCATTAACATCTCTTCTGAACCTCCTCTACCACCAAAAAAGAGACTCTCTTCAGATTGAGGTTACAGATCAGGATGCTAAATTAGGTGAGTAAGGACTCTTCCCTTACTTGTTCTGTAAAGGTAAGCTGCTTGTTGAAAGTCAGAAAGTAATGCATTCTGTGCGTATGTAATGTACAGATAATTGCCTCTATCATTTAAAAATATCATTTGCCAAAAATGGTGTCTATTGATTAATTATGTACATTTATCGATTGAGTCTGACTGGGAGTACATTATAAAAATCCTTTCCCTAGCTCCGTGCATCCTTCCTCCCTTCTTAATTTTTTTTCAGTGTGTTATTTAGGAATTCAAAATTTTGTTATTCCCTCTAGCCATAATTCACCTGCACAGGAACCAGCAGAATGAACTTGCCCCGGGCTGCGGGGCTTGTTTTTTGACTTGTGACATCAAGGAACTAAGGATGATGTCTAGAAGTCTCCCTTTTTCAGTTCATGGATGCTTCTAAAATCAAAATCCTGGGAGAAGGATCATTTATCGGTACTAGGTGTCCCGTGACCATTTCCTCAGCCCGAAACCATACAGTGTTGGGCTTCAAAGTCAGATGGTACTAAGGAAAGAAAAAAAAATACTTAAAAATAAGACAGTAACAGTAAGCCTGAAATCCTGACATACACAATTTACCTAATGTAAATACAATGTACTTAATGATAATAGCAACTGTCCGAGAACAGACTCCATCTTTGACATGAGGCCTTCTGATGGTCTCTCTGTTTCTGTTCTACCCTGGATTCTCAGAAGAACATCCAGATCGATGCTGTTGTATTTTTATGTGTTGAAGCTTAGCAATCCTATTTCTCGCTGAGAAAGATGGTTGCTGGCAGCCCCAAACCTGTACCCACAGAATTCAAAATCCCCAAAAAGCCTTCTCAATCCCAGCTCCATTTAGAAGTCTAGCGAGAACCCTGATTGCTTGATTGACCCCATATGGTAATGGGGGTGTAGTGTTGGTGAGGCATGCTATCTGCTTCATGGCAGTGGAAGCTTCACCAGCATCAGAAGGATGAGAAAGGGGAGAGGGTTCTCAAAGAAAGAAGTTTTAGGCAAAGAGCGGTATTCGCCACTCTAGGACCCAACACTTTTATTGCTTTCTTGTCACTTGAAAAGACTGTATTTTAAGCTCTATGAGGGCAGGGACCAGCTCTGTCTTGCTAACCACTGTATCCTCAAGGCGTAGCTCATTATTAGATGTTTAATAAATTTATGAATGAATGAATGTCAAGCTGCAAAGGAGGAAAATTATTAAGTTTGTTTGGTGGCCTCAGAACAAAGGAGGGCACGATAGGGGTTAAATGGTGTGCTGAGACAGCTGGAGGGAGCCATTCACAACTTGGATTTACCTGTCAACTCCACCCCACCACTGCTTGGGGATTAGAACTGGGAATGTGCCTCAGTTTATGTCAATTTCTTTGTATATCTTTGACTGGCCCCTTTGAAGTTGGGACTTTCCTTCTTTAGAAAATGGAGAGACCTTAAGTTAGGTCCAGCTCTAGGTTGCAAATTCTTCTTTAGGTTGGTTTCATATATTTTTGCTGGCGGTTTGTTGGGTACACCCTCCCTGCTTAAAACTTCCAAGGGAAATCTTTCATTTCCAAATCTATGAGAGGCACTCTTGACTTCCTCCCTCTTATCCCCACTGCTTTTGTCTAACTCTCTGAAATCTGGTTCCTCAGGAACCACAGGAGAAAACAGTGTTAAGTACTAGTACGGTATTTTCATCCATTCATTCCATACATATTAACAGAGAGTCTACTTTTCTGCTATGTGCTGTGCACAATGTTAAGCTTTGGAGAGGTGATCCTGAGCAGACTAGAAGAGGAAGCAAACAAAATGCCACACAAATCACAATTTAAATCAGGAGATGGGTACTATGAAGAAAAGGAGCTCAGTGCCATGTGGTTATTAGAAGAATCCTCCCTCTATTGTGCGATCTGAAGAGATTTCCCCAAGGAAGTGACATCTGAGTTGAGATTTGAAGGACGAATACAAGTTAAACAGGTGGGAGCCTAAGTGTTTCAGGCAAAGGGGACAGCATAAGCAAAGACCCAGAGACAGGGAAGCATGGGAGAAGGTCCAGTGGCTGGAGTTAGTGAGTGTGGGGAGGATTCTCTGAGATGTGGTCAGAGAGGAAGGTAGGGATCAGCTTATGCTGGGCCTGATAGCCATGTCTTTACCTGGCAAGGCATGTGAAGTCTTGAGTGGTACAGGGTGATGTCTGTTTTCCCTCTGGAATAGATACTGATCAGACAGTGAGGCAGATATTGGACAGGGGTAAGAATGGATGGCTGGGACCAGGTAGGAGCCAACTTGATATAGAAATGAGAAATCAGGAAACTGATTTTTGCATTTCTTAACATAATACTGAGTCCTCTGTTTTATCAAGTCCGTCAGCTAGACGTTCTCATCTGAGAACGATGGAGGACTTTATCCTGACCTCATCATGCTAGAGAGCATGCCAGGAAAGGTGTCGGGTGTGTTGAATGATCAGATGCACTTTCGGGCTTGCTGGTTTGGAGGTATCAGAGTATAGTCATGTAAAAAGTAAATGAGAAGGTTGGGAATGTGGGTCTGATGATGGAAAACAATAGATCCTAAAGCTAAGCCTTGGGAGATTTCCACAAAGACACTATAATTGGAGATGGAGTAGGAATGACTGTTAAAGATTATGTTAGGGAAGAAGGGTAAGATTGCTAAGGAAAACATCTATATTTAGGGATGGATATTCATTCCACAAATACTAAGTGTTCACTATGTGCCTGGCATTGGGCTGTGACTCATAGCTGACAGCCAGAAGAAGCTAGTTGGAGATGAAAAGAGGACTCTGAAAATGTGGAATAACAAACAGCAAAGGATAAGAAAGTGTCAAGAAGGAAGGGTGGCTAATGGTTTAGTTCCTGTGGAGGGTGGAAATACGATAAGACTGGAGAAGACAGCTCTGGGCGAGTGGAGCAGTCTCCACCTAGATGGCACACATTATAAAGCTGGGCTAGTCCCAGACTTAGAGAAAGTGCACGTTAGAGACCTTGACAAAACCCTCTCCCATTTGAACTTTAAATTATAGGAAGATAAGACTCAATATATAAAATTTCACTTTGTATCTTGCTTCCTTGAAACACAACTATTCTATCTACAGAAAGGAGCTATGCTTCTGTGTCCTGCCATGGCTGTCAGCCAAAAGCAGAGATGTTGTAATTTGAGGTTGAACAGCAAGATGACTTACAGGGTCACTACAGCTTCTATCTTGTGGCAGATCCTCTTGCTGAAATATGGAGGTGCCATGATGTTAAATCAATAGTCGTGAGTGATGGGATTTGAGATGAAGCTAAACAGAGCTTCCTTTGATTGTACCTTTTCATTTTTCCTGCTGGGCACCACGTTCTTAGAAGAGCCGAAACTTACCTCTGGGTAAATCACCTGCTCAGGTTTGTTATTCTAACCAAATGATACTATCTAAGAGGATCAGAAGGGCCTGAACGTTAATTGTGTTCATTTAGGGTCACATACTAAGTTTTGGTGACAAAAAAAAAAAAAAAATTCCCATGAAATGTATAAAGTAGCGGACACAAACATTCCTGTTAGAAATATTCAGGAAATTCTGATTGACAATTACAGATTTACCACCAAGTAACTTAGTAATGGAAATCAAAGTCATAAAAAGAATAACATGTATCTGAGCTGAATAATATTCAACGTTTATTTCCAATAAAAAGAAGATGTAGCTGTTATCTGATGCTGTATAACAAACCACCCACAATTTATTGACTTAAGAACCATTGATTCAGAACTTGATTCTGTGAGTTGGCAGTTTCGCTGGGCTCCACCGTGCAGCTCTCCCAGCCTGGGCTGGGTGTGTCTCTCGGGTCTGCGGGCAGCCACCAGTCAGACGGCTCTGCTTCTGGGGAGTGGTAAGGACAACAGGGGTAAAAGGAGCCACAGGTCTGTTATCAACCAGAAGGCTAACTTTGGCTTGTCCATGGCAATTAGGCTGGGTTCTTAGATAAAGAGAGGAGAAGATTGCATGCCTCTTGAGGGTATGGCTCAAAACTGGTGCAACACTGTTCTGCCACATTCGATTAGCCAGAGCAAGTCACAAGGTGTGCTCAGGTTCAAGGAGTAAGAAAAACAGACCCGACTATTGATGGGAGGGTGAGCTACAAAGTTATACTGTAACAGGGTAAGGATATTGGCCATTTTGCTATCTACCACAGATGATGCATCATTTTTATCCTATTTGTTTACAGACGGGTAGGTAAAATGTATAATATTTAAACAATACCTTTGAAGGAAAAGTATTTTCATTTTTGCTTTGAGAGCAGTATCAAACTAGAACCTCTCTCAAAGCAACCAGTTAGGATGAGATTGTCTTACTTGAATATTTTTGGCATCATTTTTATTTAACTGTAAAGAAAATCCTCATGTTTTTAATGGCTGTTAGTCACGTCCTGTAACACCATCAATCACAGGCAAAGCAGAACTTCTTAATGGAAGGGAACACTACCTAGCTGTTGACCTAGTAATCTTATATAAAGATTTCACAATTGCCATTGGGAAAAGGCATTTACTTGACAAATGGTGCTATTTCTGTTTTTGTCTGCCCAGTTTTAAATTTCTTCTTATTAAAATGGCAAATTCAGGTCCCAGAATAAATTGAACAAATGAACTACATAAATGGAAGATACATACTTCACCACTTCACTTTGTAATATGTAGACATCTCATGGATGCAAGGACATTTCATGGAAAGAGAGTTTTAAAATTACTTTGTATGCATATAGAGAAAATAAAACTTTTTGATGTCTTGGCTCAAACTGAATAGGATCTCACTTAATAGCCCATGTAGTACTTTAAGATGATTTATTATTATGCTAATATTGTAATGTAATATTTATTAAGCATTGGAAGTGTGCAGAATACTAGATTGTCCACATCAAAGATCCTGGTGGATTTCAAGGAAAAGGGCTAAGAAATGCACTCTTCTAATCCACAGGAAAAGAGAGAACAATTCAGAATCTAGGCAAACCAATAAATCCTATTTAATTTAGTATACAGCATATGTTGAAAAGAAAGAAAAAGGTAGACTAATAGAAATGGAGAGTGAGCATCTCTGATTAGAAGGCTGTCATCTTAAGAGCACACTTTCCACCCCAGACCTGAGTTTTGAAAGGGTTAATTCAGTAAAATATTTCTCATTTAAAGAAGTTTAATAACCTCTCTGCATTATCATCTGATGTCAAGATCATAAGTTACAGTGGTTTCTATAGAGACCAGCTTTATAACTTTATCCCAAACTACAAGATGAAATGCTTTTAAAAATTATACCTTAACTTTACAGCATCACAATAAAATTTACGATGTTGGCATACGGTATGTGGAAGTCTCAGAATAGAGTTATAAATTTGCTGTAGAGGACAATTCCCCCCAAATTAATAGCATATTAAAAAAATCATCTCTACTGTGGCCAAGAGAAATGGGAAAACAACAACTGAGACTATGATTTAGGTGACTACAAAGGAAAATGCACTTTCCCAAATACTAGGACCCAAATCCCTCCACTTTTATCTGAAAGAAGGCACACTAAGTTGAGGAAAGATATTCTTAGTTTGCCATAATTCTACACTTTGCTTTGCTTAGCCAGTTTAGATCTTGGGGAAAAAAGTAAGTCAAAGCTCAAAAGGGGCTTAGAAATAGCATTTCCTATTTCATGAAATCATGCTTACTAAGGGTTTTATCTTTTACTGGTCTTTAAAGAATTATCCCAGAAGTTGATGAAAGTCTTGGTGAAAATTGATTGGGGGTGCCTGGCTCAGTTGGTTAAGCATCTGCCTTCAGCACAGGGCATGATCCCAGGGTCCTGGGAGAGCCCTGCGTTGGGCTCCCTGCTCAACGCGGGAGCCTGCTTCTCCTCTCCTCTGCCTGCCGCTCCCTCCTACTTGTGCGCTCTCTCAAATAAATAAATAAAGTCTTTAAAAAAAATTGATCGAAAAATAAGTTCTATCTGTCTCTATGCTCATATCTATGTTATGCATGTATGTGTGTGTATATAATATGGATAATTTTATATTTATATATATAATGACCTCAGTGAAATAAAAAATAAAATATTCTAGCTTCTTTTGAGTCTCTCAGCAAGTAAAAAGAATATAAAAATGCATATGTATATGCTTTTTGGATGATGATCGATGGAGCTAATGGGATAAAAGTATCCTAATTATCAGTTTGAATAGAAAAAAAAGCACAAATTAATTTTATTTCTGAAAAGGTTACTTATATTCTTTTTATTTAAATAAAGTTATGCTGGGGCGCCCTGGATGGCTTAGTTGGTTAAGTGTCTGTTTGGCTCAGGTCATGATCCCAGGTCCTGGGATCAAGCCCTATGCCATTGTGGCTCCCTGCTCCAGCTGGGAGTTTGCTTCTCCTTCTGCCTGCCGCACCCTCGCTGGTGCTCCCCTTTCTCAAATAAATAAATAAAATCTTTACAAAAAAATAAATTATGCTGTAGATGTCTATGATTGTCATCATAATAAAACATAAGTATAAGCTTCTTTTGGTTATATGCATTCATCTCTATGTATAGTCTTTTGAAAAAATATTTGCGAGAGAGCGTGCACATCAGTGTGAGAGCGAGGGAGGGAGAGAGAGAGATAGAATCCTTAAGCAGACTCCCTGCTGAATAAGAAGCCTGAACATGGAGCCTGACCCTGAGATCTCGACCTGAGCTGAAATGAAGAGTTTGATGCTTAACTGACTGAGCCACCCAGGCACCCCACCATGTATATTCTTTTAAGCAAAGAAGGTAGTATTATTTAATAATTCACAAAGAACATTTTAGGACAGCATACATTATGCTAGTTGATGGATTAAATTTGTAAAATGCAGATACATTGTATTTGATTTTTATTTAAAAATTTGAAGAGGGGAAACAGAGCAGTGAAAAGTACATTCAGTTCAAGTAGTAAAAAGACAACATGAAAATTTCCTAGAGGAATAAAATCACCAATTTCAGCTTTAAAGTTGAAAACTGGTTACATAACTCTATGGTGTATAGAATGAAGTTGAGATAATGAAAAGTCATGTGGAAATTGGTTGAATCAATTAGTTCTTGTTTGCTTTTTTAAAATTACATCGTAAGACATAGTCATTTGTAGTACCCAGGACCGTAACACATATTTTCATATATGTCTAATTATATGGTTTAGTTCTTTATCAAAATGACTGCCCAAGCTTCTGCATGTTTAAAAGTTTGCCCTGTGGATCTTACTTAAACTATGTTTTCAAAGAGGCAAAACAACAACAGACAGTTCATAAATTAAAAAAATTTAAATGTCTTTTTCAGAATATTGCAGCAACCTGTAAAACTCCTACTTATCCACAGACTTTCTGAGAAGGGATGCTGTGAGACAAACTCCAGGAAGCACCGGAAAGTAAAGAAAGAATGAGCAAAAGTAGAAAATTCATGATGGAAGTTGAAGGTCACAAGATGGAAGGTAGAGATGTGACACTCTATTTAGTAGACAGGTTTTTTTGTTTTGTTTTGTATTTTTTCACTTTCAGGTTGTACAGAAAAGAGACAGCAGATCAGAAATAGAAAAGGAGCATTTCCTTAGGGTCTCCAGGGAGAAAAGCTAGCAAATAGTTATTTCTAAAGATTCTGAGAAACCTGTTATAAAGGGGTGAGGAGCGAAGGCTTCTTTAAATAGTTTGGTGATAGAACCTAGGTTTCTTGGGACTTTGGAATGAATTCTAAATGTTCTAGAAAGATAAATAGCAGGCTTAGATTAAATATCTTTTTGTTAGTCGTCTGTTAGAAAGTTTTGTGTCTAATTGTTATTTCTTTCATCTTTGTTCTTGAATTTGTTTCTTTGATTATTTCTTCTGGGAATCAGTTCTAATTTAACTACTGTATTAAACAAGAGTTGCTTAGGCTATGGACATGTGGGGTTTGATTCACAGCTTGCTTCATTTTTTGTCTGGACACTTGACCCAACAGAACTCTACTTCAACCTGGGGACAGCTAATGCAAAAATGAAGTCTAAACCGGTCCAAAAAAGATTAACCCATACTTGAAAACAAGCTTTGCTCCTGCATCCCCATCTTGGAGATGGCATTCTCTTTCATGCCTTGTGAAAACTACTTTTAAAGCATCACTTCATTTTAATGGAGAGGATCATAAAGTTCAGTTCTCTAAAGTATCAACATTCTTGCCTTGATGGTTAGTGAAACATTTCAGACAAATAAATACAAGAATTTACTTTTTTGCCTGAAATATTGAATAGTTAAGGTAAAAATAAATTACCTGAATCAGTGATTCTAGTTTTCTATGCTCCTTAGAATTCCCTGGGAGCTTCTAAAATTACAGATCCCAGGTCCTGTCCTTGCCCCTAACAAATTAAAACAGGAAGTGGGGTCCTGGCATTGTTCTTTTTAAAACAGCTCCTTAGGTGGGGCTGCTGGGTGGCTCCCCTTCAGCTCAGGCCATGATCCATGGGTCCTGCTTAGCGGGGAGTCGGCGTCTCCCTCTCTCTCTCTCAAATAAAGAAAATAAAATCTTTAAAAAATACTTAAATTAAAAAATGAAAAGCTCTCTAGGTGACTCTAATTTGTAGCCAAGGTTAGAACACCAATCTAAATAGTTCAAGGTCAAAAAATAATGAACAAATAAGTAAACAAACAAATAAGTTTTCAAATAGGGATTTCATCCCTATTTGTATGTTGAGGCATAATGATTATTACTTGTTACTTGTTTTAAAACCACCCGTGCATTTGGTTGCCTGTAGCTTTAAATTCAAACATTTGTAGATTGCAGTTAAGCCCTTCTACAGTCCATTCTTAACAGACTTTAAAGGTCTCAGCTCCCTACAACCCTGTTCAAGTCTTGTCAACTCAGAGCCTTGAACACTCCCTACCTTTTTACTCCTCTGTGTTTTAGCTTACTGTTTTCTTTCTCTCATACCTCAACTTCATTCTATACTTGGCAGAATGTTATTTACCCTTCAAAGGCCAGTTTAAGGGTCGCTGCCTCTGTGACATTGGAGTAATCATATATAGTTATTTTATATAATGCTGATTTGTATAAATTCAAATCACTTAAGTATTTTCCCTGAAGAGACAAAGTCACATTGTCTAGCGATAAGTGAACAGTTAATAACACCTCTTCAAAGTCCATCTAAGTATGTATCTATCATATTGCTGCTTAGTTACTCCAATATCAATAATTACTTAGGTGTATCATCCCGGGAGGCATTTGATTTATATTTATGAATTATTTCACATAGACATTTGAGTTATGATCTGAAACAGTTGCAAATTCAATGTCTTATTCCAATTCCCTGAATAATTTTGAGGGAAGACCATCATGTATGATTTTTTTTCTGCTTAAAATCGGACTACCCAGACTTTAAGCAAATTAGAGATATTGAAAATATTAGGACATCTATAGTCTTTTGATATGTTGAATTTTCACATTTGGAGTATGAGTTTCTAATAGGAAATAAGTGGACATAATTTTTCTTTTTACTCCTTTGGCTTTGACGCCACAGGAAGCCAGCTTGCTAACTGCCTGATACCTGATATTTCCCTGAATGAAAAGACTTTCCGATGAGGATCAGCATTTTCCCCAAGACAGGAGTGTGAATTCTCTTCTTCCTAAAGATACACATCCCTTAAAAGAGTCCAGAATATTTCCTGCAAAACTGCCTCAGTCATCTGAGCACTTATTAGAGTACTATCAGAAAGCTGAGGGAAGAAATGTGTCATTCCTGCAAAGGAAAAAACAAATGCACCTAAAATAGGCCAAGGCCTTGAACATCAGCAAGATTACAGAGCGTGGCGGGGAGTAAATAATGTTTTCAATAAGATTTTGGTTTCAAAAATAACTGTATCCTTTAGCTCCCTGGCTTAAATTTTCCAACTTTCTCACTTCTGGAATTTTGTGAAATATACAAATGGTAGACAAGTATTTGTGTTAATATTCTGAATTTACGTTTTTTAAATTAGGAAGGTGGGTGGTTTTGTTGGGATGGTCCGTCATGGAGTCTGGAACTACACAGATTGCAATTTACACCTAGTCACAAATAGAGGAGTTCCTTTCCTAGGACAATTTCAGGATCTCTTCATGTAGGAAAATTTTCTGTAACTAAGGAAGGACTCAACTTTTAGGCAAGAACTCATTACGTCAGGTAATTCCATGCCAATGTGAGCTGTTCTTTTTCCCTCAAGTCTTTATTGATCTTGACCCCAGGTTCTCCATCAAACTCAATCCAGACTGAGCTGCAGGAACACCCCGCTGGGTGCGGACTTCAGGCCCACCACTGGGGCGTCTGGACGCTTCAAACAATTCCGAAGCGCCTGGAAAGTCTGAGCTAGAAAACTAAGGCACAGGAGGGAGAACGTGATATTTGATTTTATTGGGCTAATAAGTAGAGGGAAAACAGGAAGGGTTGGGAGCAAATCTAAACGCATTCTTTCTTGGGATCAGTCCTTCCCACTGGGGCAGCCTACTCCTAGAGGATTGGAGGGACTAATAAGAAGGCCTGAGCCTCTGAGCTCCGCAAGGGCAAGTCTCCGAGGGGTTGGTGCCCCACAGCGTCGGGCTCCTGGCTAGATTCCCGGGCGCTGGAGGACGGCGGACGCGTCCCAAGGCGCTCGGACCGCCTTGCTGTCAGGCGACCGTGCTTGCGCGTGGCCACCGGGGCAAGACGCTGCAACCTGCCCTAGAAGTCCGGGTACGAGAGGCCTTTTCAAATAATAAAGGAACTCCTGCCCTGCCCTTCGATTCTTCCCGCACCCGGTTCGTTGAAAGCATTTATCCTTTGGGGATTGGGCAGCGAACCAACCTCGGGTCGAAATGTAAAAGGTGTAAGGTATTTCTGATGGGCTCCCTTGCCGCATTCATTTCCTTCCTGCTGAAGGATCGCACTGAATTGTAATCACTTTACACTGTGATTTTCTCAATTAAAAAAAATGTGTTTCAGAGCATCACTTTGAAGAAAAGTCTTGCTTCCTGCTCATGAACCTTTAAGTCCCTGGTAGGAAGAGGCGAGTTGAAGGCACATGAGAGATGCTCAGGTTTCCAAGATAACCCAGCGCCGGGCAATGCGCGTCGTGAACAGCGCAGAGATTTACAAGAACACGTATTCATTGGGGCTCCCTGCCAGCCTGTCTGCAGGGACTTCAAGTCACCTGCAGGGCCTGGAGACAGATTTCGGCTTGCCGGCTACAGCATGGGAACCGGTTCCTGTGTAATTGAAACCCCACTCTCAGGTAGAAAGACGTCAAATCACTCCTGAGCCCAGACGGAATTCAGCATCAAAGGGTTACGCGCGGTTGCTGGGTTCGGGCGGAGAGGGCGCCTCGGCACTCCCAGTAATTCAATTAGTCAGGTTTCTGGAAGGTGGGGCCGGGGAGGGGGGGAGGAGGCGTGGGGAAGGGAGGAGATTAAGAAAACGCCTCTTTCTCGTGGAACAAACCAATCCTGTTGGAGTGAAGAGAGGAAAACCCCGACCTGTAAGCAAACAGCAGGCCGTACACTGACTGCTGCTGCTCAGCCACCCACCCACCCCGCTTTCCAAGTAAACTGCATGGGGAGGGAAGGAAAAAAAAAAAAGAAAAAAAAGGCAGCCCACATGACCCGGGCCGCGGCGCAGCGGCGCTGGCTGGGCGCGGGGCTGCCAGCGCCTCCCCCTGCTAGGTCCGGAGCTCACACCCGCGCTCGCGCAGCCCGCCTGCCCCGCGCCCTGCGCTTACACGCCCGGGCGCCCCCCCCACAACGGCCGCGCCGCCCACGTCCACGTTCACGCGCGCGGCCTTGCGCTCCGGTGCGGCGGCGGCTGCTGCTGCTGCTGCTGCTGCTGCTGCTGGGTCGCGGTTGCTGTCGGCTTTACACGCAGGTCATTAACGAGGGGGCGTGCCCGAGGAGATTTTTCCCATAAAGCATTTTTTCTCTCTTTTTTTTCTCTTTTGCAAAACTGACTTTTACCTCTTTCCACTTCTCGCCAGTCATTTCAATCCCTCCTGGGCGGTTCGTGCTGCTGCTGCTGCACTCAAGTTTATTTTCCCGCCTGGTAGAGGTTTTAGGATTCGGTTGGTGCTTTTCACCTCTTGTTGCTGCTGTGCCCAAGGAGGGAAAGAGGAGCAGCTGCAGGAGAATCGGGAAGGTTTTCTGATGTAGTCATCGGGGAGGTGCCACTCGCTCCTGCGCTCCCTCTCACTCTCTTTTTTTTCCCCCCCTCTTTTCTCGTTTCAAACTGATTGATGCATCTCTACAAGTTGCCGGGCTTGGGGCCGGACCCGTCGGAGTCGCAGGGACACTTCTGAGCGCTCACCCGAGGCTCTTGGCACCGCGTCTGGGGGCTCAGTCTCGCTCCCGGAAGGCGATCGGAGACTGCCATCAGCCCATCCAGGAGTTGGAGGGATTCATTTTAAAAGTGATTGTTTTCCCTCTCGCTCTCCAGCCTAACAGTTGGGTCGGCGTGGTCCTGCAGGTTTGGGCATCCCAGCTCCGCCTCGCTGGCTGGTTCGTAACCTCTGCTCTTCATTCACTCTGGTGCACCCACACCCGGCCAAGAAAAGCACGCGCGAGAAATCCCCGAGGCTCCGCCAGCGCCCGGGGTGTCGTCTCCCGCCGCAGCAGTCTGACTCCGCCGGGGGACCTGCCGGAGGACACGAAGAGCTAAACTTTCTTTGAGGTTTGCAAGGCAAGACCGCTCCTCGCCAGCTTAGCTGCAGCTTAACCAGTTCCAGGACGCCGGCTGGGCTGGGTTTGTGGCTCCGGATCCCCACCCTTCTCGGCGCACCGCCCCGAATCCGCAGCACTCACGACTCCGAGATTTCCAGGGGTCTCCGGGTTAAGGCACAGAGGAGGCGGGGGAAGGGGGTCCTCACACTCCGGGACCACAGGCGCGAAGCCCCCCGTCCACACGGAGCCCTCCTGCAGTTTCTCACCGGCCGCCAAAGTAACTTGGAGCGAAGCGGGGCGCACTGCGAGGGCCCTGGGCGGCGGCGGATCCGTGCGGAGCCCGCGGCGCCGACGCTGAGCCGGGCCCGGCGGGCCAGTGTATGTCTCCCCGCGGCCGCGGCGCGCAACTCCCGGTGACTGTGCAGCGTGCGCCGCCGCCTGCCCCAACCCGCGGTGCCGCCGCCCGGCCCGGTGCGCACCTCCTTCTCCCGGGGTGACCGGCCTGCCGCCGCCGCCGCTCGAGACACAGCTTGGCACCCCTTCCCCCGCCCTCGCCGCCGCCACCACACACACGCATGCTTCTCTCCATCTTGTGATTCCTTTTTTTCTCCTGAACCCTCCAGTGGGGGTGCGAGTTTGTCTTTGCCCCCTCCCCACCCCCCCTCCACCGTCTCCTCTTCTCGTTCTCCTTCCCCTTCCCAGCTTGGTGTGCGCCTCTTTCTTTTCTCGCCACTTCATTCTTATTTATTCATATTTATTTGGCTCCAGCTCTCTTTCTTCCCTTCCCTCCCTCCCTCCGGATCCCTGCTCTTTCCCCGGAGTGGCTTGTCGGGGGCTCCGCCGCTGGCCAGGCGTGATGTTGCACGTGGAGATGTTGACGCTGGTGTTTCTGGTGCTCTGGATGTGTGTGCTCAGCCAGGACCCAGGCTCCAAGGCCGTCGCCGACCGCTACGCCGTCTACTGGAACAGCAGCAACCCCAGGTAAGGCAATGGGAGCGGAGAGCGGGGGATATCGGGCCTCGGCGCCCTGCGGAAGGAGCGGCGGTGGCGGCGGGGACCAGCGCGCACCAGCCACCGGCGGCGCGCACCCTCGGAGCCTGCGTCGCCAAGGCGCTGATGGCTTTCGAGGCGCCCACGGGAAGCGCTCCCGTCGCGCCTCTCTTTGTTAAGCTGCCTCAAAGAGGCCGGGAGTCCCTGGGAGTCCCCGGGGCAGCCCAAACCGGCTGCCTCCGCGGAGCGCGAGGAGACTCGGAAAAGGCGGGAGCTGGGGAGTCGAGATCTCTCTGCTTCCTCACCCGGGCAAGCGGGCCCGCACCTCGATCCGGGCGTAGCGCTTGGGCACCGAGAGCCCCGGGTGCGCGCCGCCAAGAGTTCCCGCCTGGAGCGTGGGTGCGCAGGGACTGCAGGGAGAACCCGCCAAACATCCCCAAAGTTGGTGGGTTGTTTTTTTGTTTTTTGATTTTTCTTCCCTTTTTTCGGTGCGTTCAGAGAGCGCACAGGGTAGGGGAAGCGAGGTGGGGGGGCTGGGAAGCGGAAGCTTTAGGCTTTTATTTTTCTCTTAACTGCGAGGCAATCATCCGGCCCCTGGCCCAGTCTCGGCCCGGCGCGCCTGGCAGTGGAGAGGATTCTCCCACCTCCTTGCCCCCCGTGGGCTCAAGGTGCCAGAAAGTTTGATCTAATGCCGGGTTACGTCATATGTGCGGAGCGAACTGCTGGAGTTGGCCGAGCCGGGAGGTGGGAGCCCTTAGTCCACGGCCTGGCGGTGTGAAGCCGGAGGAACACGCGCAATTACCTGGAACCGTTTTGTGGGCGTCCCCGAAGCCCGCCCGGTACGCGGAAGGCTAGAGATGGGCGCCTGGGGCCGCCCTAGCGCGCCTGCTGGACTCTGGCCACCCGCAGACGTCCCTTGATCAGGGATTCTGGAAGTGGGGAGGAGTGAGGGTTGTCCACCGTGCCTGGCGAACCCCTCCGGATCCAGAGCAGCTCCGAGCCCGACTTTCTCCCGGCCTGTGGGCAGCAGTCGGCCCCGCTGGGCCCCTAATGCTCTGCCTCTCTGGGACCGAGGCCAGCTTCCAGGTGCGGGCTGGTTTCGGTGCCTGCCTAAGAGGGAAATAGCATCGATTATACCTAAAATTCCAGGCTTCTCTCTGGGCTCGAGTGGAAGTTAGGAGGGGAGAGGCGGGAGGCCGAGGGGATAGTTTGTGGTGCCTGCACGCCCAACGTGTATGGGAGAGAGGGGGCTGGCGGGCGCCTCCAGTTCTTCCTACCTCGGAGTGG
>NW_024426663.1:4819913-4822337 GCF_017311325.1 Ursus maritimus
GCGCACTGCGAGGGCCCTGGGCGGCGGCGGATCCGTGCGGAGCCCGCGGCGCCGACGCTGAGCCGGGCCCGGCGGGCCAGTGTATGTCTCCCCGCGGCCGCGGCGCGCAACTCCCGGTGACTGTGCAGCGTGCGCCGCCGCCTGCCCCAACCCGCGGTGCCGCCGCCCGGCCCGGTGCGCACCTCCTTCTCCCGGGGTGACCGGCCTGCCGCCGCCGCCGCTCGAGACACAGCTTGGCACCCCTTCCCCCGCCCTCGCCGCCGCCACCACACACACGCATGCTTCTCTCCATCTTGTGATTCCTTTTTTTCTCCTGAACCCTCCAGTGGGGGTGCGAGTTTGTCTTTGCCCCCTCCCCACCCCCCCTCCACCGTCTCCTCTTCTCGTTCTCCTTCCCCTTCCCAGCTTGGTGTGCGCCTCTTTCTTTTCTCGCCACTTCATTCTTATTTATTCATATTTATTTGGCTCCAGCTCTCTTTCTTCCCTTCCCTCCCTCCCTCCGGATCCCTGCTCTTTCCCCGGAGTGGCTTGTCGGGGGCTCCGCCGCTGGCCAGGCGTGATGTTGCACGTGGAGATGTTGACGCTGGTGTTTCTGGTGCTCTGGATGTGTGTGCTCAGCCAGGACCCAGGCTCCAAGGCCGTCGCCGACCGCTACGCCGTCTACTGGAACAGCAGCAACCCCAGGTAAGGCAATGGGAGCGGAGAGCGGGGGATATCGGGCCTCGGCGCCCTGCGGAAGGAGCGGCGGTGGCGGCGGGGACCAGCGCGCACCAGCCACCGGCGGCGCGCACCCTCGGAGCCTGCGTCGCCAAGGCGCTGATGGCTTTCGAGGCGCCCACGGGAAGCGCTCCCGTCGCGCCTCTCTTTGTTAAGCTGCCTCAAAGAGGCCGGGAGTCCCTGGGAGTCCCCGGGGCAGCCCAAACCGGCTGCCTCCGCGGAGCGCGAGGAGACTCGGAAAAGGCGGGAGCTGGGGAGTCGAGATCTCTCTGCTTCCTCACCCGGGCAAGCGGGCCCGCACCTCGATCCGGGCGTAGCGCTTGGGCACCGAGAGCCCCGGGTGCGCGCCGCCAAGAGTTCCCGCCTGGAGCGTGGGTGCGCAGGGACTGCAGGGAGAACCCGCCAAACATCCCCAAAGTTGGTGGGTTGTTTTTTTGTTTTTTGATTTTTCTTCCCTTTTTTCGGTGCGTTCAGAGAGCGCACAGGGTAGGGGAAGCGAGGTGGGGGGGCTGGGAAGCGGAAGCTTTAGGCTTTTATTTTTCTCTTAACTGCGAGGCAATCATCCGGCCCCTGGCCCAGTCTCGGCCCGGCGCGCCTGGCAGTGGAGAGGATTCTCCCACCTCCTTGCCCCCCGTGGGCTCAAGGTGCCAGAAAGTTTGATCTAATGCCGGGTTACGTCATATGTGCGGAGCGAACTGCTGGAGTTGGCCGAGCCGGGAGGTGGGAGCCCTTAGTCCACGGCCTGGCGGTGTGAAGCCGGAGGAACACGCGCAATTACCTGGAACCGTTTTGTGGGCGTCCCCGAAGCCCGCCCGGTACGCGGAAGGCTAGAGATGGGCGCCTGGGGCCGCCCTAGCGCGCCTGCTGGACTCTGGCCACCCGCAGACGTCCCTTGATCAGGGATTCTGGAAGTGGGGAGGAGTGAGGGTTGTCCACCGTGCCTGGCGAACCCCTCCGGATCCAGAGCAGCTCCGAGCCCGACTTTCTCCCGGCCTGTGGGCAGCAGTCGGCCCCGCTGGGCCCCTAATGCTCTGCCTCTCTGGGACCGAGGCCAGCTTCCAGGTGCGGGCTGGTTTCGGTGCCTGCCTAAGAGGGAAATAGCATCGATTATACCTAAAATTCCAGGCTTCTCTCTGGGCTCGAGTGGAAGTTAGGAGGGGAGAGGCGGGAGGCCGAGGGGATAGTTTGTGGTGCCTGCACGCCCAACGTGTATGGGAGAGAGGGGGCTGGCGGGCGCCTCCAGTTCTTCCTACCTCGGAGTGGCGGTGTCTACCGGCCTCCCTCCTTCCCCCTTAATTCAGGCTTGGGAGGGAGTCCCCGCTTGAAGTAATGTCAGCTCAGAAGATGAGCAGATTTCCCCCACATGCGGTCGACCGGTTGCCTAAAGGCGAGTCCCCCGACCCCCCCGCACCCCGCCCTGCTACTCCAGGAGAGAGAGTCACACCCAGGTAGCGCAAATCCTAAATTGCACCGCCTGGCAGAAGTGCAGACATCCCTGAAAGTTTGGTTAAAAAAATGTCTTCTGGATGTGGGTGGTGGGATGGGAAGCTATTTCTTCTCTGACATGCCACTTACCACTATTAGGAAAAGAAAGAAAAGCCAGAGGAGATGCCTTTTATTAAAGCTGACAAGACAAATAGAGCAAGCTTTCCAGTTGTGATGGCGTTAAAAGCAAGTCTCATGATGTTGGTTGGTTTTATTCCCCCC
>NW_024426663.1:4822347-4935160 GCF_017311325.1 Ursus maritimus
CACCCCGCCCTGCTACTCCAGGAGAGAGAGTCACACCCAGGTAGCGCAAATCCTAAATTGCACCGCCTGGCAGAAGTGCAGACATCCCTGAAAGTTTGGTTAAAAAAATGTCTTCTGGATGTGGGTGGTGGGATGGGAAGCTATTTCTTCTCTGACATGCCACTTACCACTATTAGGAAAAGAAAGAAAAGCCAGAGGAGATGCCTTTTATTAAAGCTGACAAGACAAATAGAGCAAGCTTTCCAGTTGTGATGGCGTTAAAAGCAAGTCTCATGATGTTGGTTGGTTTTATTCCCCCCTGGGCTTTATTAAACAGCATATACGAAATAGAGGAATTTATATTTCTAAACTTTAGCGCCCTATTAAATAAGACAACAGTGAAACTGGTTAGTTGAATGTGAGACATTCCGTGCTTAGTTGTCTTTTCCTTCCCACTCCAGACTTCGCAATGTGATCTTTTGCTCCTAGTTTTCGTTCACTTGGATCCTTGGGTGTGCCAGTCATCCTAGGTTAAAACAGAAAGAATCAGCAGCACCCCCACTTACCCCTCCTTCTTAACCTGTCAAGCTAGTCTGAGTTAGTTTGAGGACATTTTATCTTAGGTTATCTCTGTTTTATGCTTTTGATACTGTTGTTTGGTTTGAGATTAGCACATTGATTTTTGTCACAGGTCATGTTTTTTAATAGATTTGCCCTGCCTGTAGAAAACTCTGCTCAGGATGCCATGGTGGCTTTGAACCTGCCCAGACAAAATTAATCTGTAGAATTTTAAAATAGCAAGGGTATTCTCAAGTCCGTATTCCAATTCAAGGCTTGTGGAAATACCTTTCTACTTGATCATTATCATTTTAATGATGTTCAAAAGAAAGGATAATGTACCCCCTCCAAGAGATTCAGCTCTAACTTTAGTATTCTTAGAGGTTTGCGGGTGCATTTATCTTCATATGTTGTCACAGTAAAAGTTACTTTAAAAAATAACATAACTGTTAAAGTAGGGACTGGTCGGCAGATTTATCTCTGAAATGTTGAATAAGATGGTTTTTTTGATGTATTAAGAAAATTCAGCTTGGATGTAATTTAAAAACAGCCAATGCAAAATAACTAGTTTAGAAATAAGCACAAACAGTTTATCTCAAAAGATACTGAAGAAACATTTTAGAGACTTTTCAAGGGTTTACTAAATTTTATAAATTCAATGTTTTACATTGTATTTTCAATAATATGTTATCATTTTGTAAAGTAAGTTAGCCATGCCTTCTGATTTTATATAAATCCTATTTTTTTTAGGACTTGCTAAACTAATAAGATCAGAGGACTTAATCTTTTGGAAAAAAGTTGAAAACTTTCATTGCAACTTAAACAGACTAAAACTTTTTTTTCTTAGATAAGAAGACTTCAGTAGATACTCAAATTCCTAATAAGGGATTCTGTGGCAAAATGAAGTAAATATATTGTAGCTGATACTAATGGGGTTGAATTTGAAATTATGTTTAAATACAATTAGAATTATTGCATCTGGATCACAGGGTTTAAATATCTTATATTGTAACTTGGTAGTCCTAGGAGTTTACTGTTTTCATTACTGACTCTATTATACCATTAGCATCCATAGATCTAGATTAACAGAGGAAAAAATATTAAACTGATTTGCTATCAGATAGAATCTATCGTCCTAGGTATTCACTTCTGGAAAGTGGATTTTCAGATTTCAAATGCTGATAACTTTTTAGTTGCTAGTATTTATTGGGTGGCGGGCCAAAAAGCAATTTTATGTTTTGAATTGGCACAAATCTCTGAAATAGCAACTGAGAACTATCAATCTGAATAGAAGTATATGATAACATTTTCTAAATGCATCTTCTATATTTTAAAAATTTGGAAAGTTGTCTGGATTTCACCTAAATATAGTAATAGAGTGATTCTTTTAATGTTAGCCTGAATTTTGAACCAGTATGTTACTTCGTAACTTTGAGTAATGAATATCTAAATCAAGGAGAATATAGCTATTTGTCTTTAATTTCTTTAAAAATGGAAAAAGCTTTTAAGTAACTTTTAAAGAGACTTTCAGTAATAAAACTTCATTTACATTCTCCCATAGCAGCTACCCTTATAAAGATAGAGGTGACTCAATTTAAGAACATGCCTCTTAATCTGAAGTGTGCTATGAACAGTTTGGTGCTTCCAATGAGAATATTCTTTTAAATATTGTGTATACTGAAAAGTTCTTGGTTTCTTTTGACCAGTTGCCAAAATGATGATAGGATAATTAAACATGTATCTTACTAGTTGGCTTTAACGGATGGAATAGTAAAATAATACAGTGGCAAATAGTACCAGCGTACTTTAAGAATACTGATTCTCCTCACTTAATGCTTTGCTTCTGTTAGGTTCTGAGTATCACCAATTTAAAGTGTTATGCTCTGATGGGAAAAAAATATCTCTATAATTCACCTGGAGTATACTAAATTTTAACCTAATCATATGTTTTCTTTGGACTTTTAAAATTCTTGTAGGCACTTGTAAATTAAACATTTCATGTTAGACTCGCAGGTAATTGACACCATTTAGTTGTGCTAACATGTAATCTTGGAGTTGTGAAAGTGATATGAATTCTAGGTCAGTACTGGCAGACCTTTCTGGCTTACAGATCATATGTATGTGGCTAAGTAGAGAGAGGTAATAACTTTTTTTTTTCCTGATCATAATCCCTTGGGTATTTTTTTCCTTTCGAAATAAACTTGTTTTATTTTTTAAAATCAGAGTCATCAATGTTTTATTATGTGTATTCTAGTATTCTAGCACTGTGCCTTTTCCACTGACAAATAAAGGAAATCAATTTGATTTAAATCTAAGAATTTGTTTTAGGAAAGGTAGAAAGTTGATCCTGGTTTTGAATGAATTTTATCACCAAACTTGTACAGGATTCACTTTATTTTTGAAATTTTAAAGGTTTTAAATAATACATGTTAGAAACTTAAAAGTTCTTCAAGTAAAAAGCATTGTTTAGAATTTATAACTTTATTAACTCTGAGCCTCAATGTAATGTATTAGATGTAATTGAGTAATTTTATTATTTTGATCTTTATATCAGAATTTATATAGACATCGGATAAAAATAAAGCAGTATGACAGAGATTTGTATTTCCTGTTTTTACCCTGATCCATTTGTAGGAGACCTGAAGTGAATCCCCCTCCCTTTTTTTTTTTTTTTTTTACTTCACTTTACTTTTAATTTGTGTAAGGGAAATATGCTTCTTGTTTTTGGCCACTTTTCCATAAAAGTTTGAAAAGAAAAATTAGCTACTGAGATGTTTGTTCCGTCCATTTTATGCGTTATATATTCATAATAAGCTCTCAGAAATAGTCAACTGTCTTTTTCTTTTAAGGTGACTGGAACATCAGTGCTATTTGAGGCACTTGGCTGTACAGTCTAATTTGGCATTTCCAGCATGAGACCAAGGTCAATAAACTCCCTGTGATTAAAAGAATCAGAGAGAGCCTTCAGTTGTTCATTACTCCCTGTTAGTTGATTTTAGTGGTATTAACTAAACCATTGGCTCACTGAAGGAATATCTTGTTGCCATGTGTATTCTGGCTGATAATCAATAGCTGTAGAGGCTTCCACCTTTGAAGGCTGAGGATCAGGTTTGGAAGGAGCACTTAGTTATTTGGGGGCAAATTAACCTTGTGAATTTCTTGCCATTTAATCTTGCAAGATGCCTTCTGAGCAGGCATTACATTGCATTCTGTCCACTGGCCTGATTTCCCGTTGGATAGGGACAGATAAAGATGAGCGCCTTCTCTTCTCCCCTGTTGCTATGAACCAAGCAAGCTACCAGCTTCATGCTGGGCCAAGAAAATGAATGAATACAATTAGTCCTTCAGGAGTCCTGGCCTTCGCAAGCTTGGGAGAAGAATATGCTAAAAGAATGTACCTTTGAGGAAGAGAATACATTAAAATAGAATGTGGAACAAAACTAAGAAAATGTTAAGAACAGAATTTTACACGTGGGTAGCATTTATCTATTGTTTAGTGGGTTTTTTCCCCCAGTATAAATCATTTGCTTTAATAGTTTTTTAAAAAGATGCCACTCAACCCTTTTCATTTTTGTATTTGTTTTGAATAACTTCCAGTAGCAACTAGGATTTTAAAAGTTACATTTTATTTTAGTAAGGAACCAGTCTATGTCTACTGATTACATATTACCAATTTTCTTTTTAGAAACAGTATACAAACTGTTAAAATAACAGCTCTGATTAGAATGTTCATGTTGGAAAGGAAGCCTGTGTGTCCCTAAGTACTGAGGAAGGCCCTGGCCACTTACCCAGGATAGTCAGACAATCAGTCTTCCGAACTGAGAAAAAATTGCCTTTTATCATTTGTGACGGATAACACCTTCATATTCAGGTATAAAAACCTCGAAGAGGAGTAGAAGAAAGGAGGTATTAATATTCACTTTTAGTAATTTGTCTTATGATTGTGGTCTTAGCTAAACATCAATAAATTACTGTCTAAGGGCCTGATTTATATTATTAGATTTATATTTTCATTTGCTTCTGAGCCTATATCCTGACCTGTTTTGTAGAAAAGTTTCTTGTGATTAATTTGAATTTCCAGTGTTTCTGAATGGGATATTACTCACAACCAGGAGGTCTATTTCCTCCTAAATTTGTCTGCACTCAGGTCTTTAAACTTAAGTCAGTTGTAAACAAGGGGGCACAAAGACATTGGAACCACTTAGTTTAAAATTAAAAAGTAATAAGGTGGTTTTTTTGTACTATAACTATTATACATAGTTTGATTATAAATGAAAAGAGTTCCCTGTATCTTAGTATTCTTGATAATGTATACTCCTTGTTGCACTTTGAAGGATTTATTGTAAACTACTGAACTCGGTGCACTATTTTGTAATGTGAAATACGTGTGGATATCAACTCTTGGTTTTGAGGCTTTTGAGTATAGTTTTCAAACAGCCATAGGTTTCAATAAAAACATTATTTTAAAATAGTGAAAACTCCTACTTAAGTTAGGTAGCTGCTGAGAGACAGTAGTGTACCACAGTCATGGTTACCCGAGCTTTCATTCAGGTAGAATTCTATCATTTTCAATGAGGGAAAATAAACCTTTGTCATCTTTAGAAACATCCTTCATACCATTGACAGTTGACAGGTTGAAGAAAATGTTACTGTCAGGTCTTATTTTCCAGTCAAGTGAGAAATAAAAATAGTTTTGAGTGATTTTTAAGAAAATCTATTTAAAAATTATTTCAAAATGTAGGGGAATGCTTTTAATATTTATTATGTATGTCATGGAATTAATCTGCCATTTGCTTCAGGGAAGGTCAGCAAAGTGCAATTCAAGGAGAGACTCTGACAGTTAAGTTCCTAGGCTGTTTACTTTAAAAAAGTCCAATACAGTTGTTGTGTTTGTAATAGGATATCACTGGATATTTTATGATGGCATCCTTTAAGAGATATAAAGTACATCAGTATTATTCCTGTTATTACTTATCGAGTGACGCGTTTTCCATGACTGGCGATCATGACTCTGCTATGACGTGGGAATTTTGGTCATGTGATATCTGTATGTTTATGCATTGGACAATTATGTTATTGGCACACAAAGACTAGACCTTTTAAAAAAATTGCGATTAATAATTTTAAATAACTGCACAGTGTAATGTAGAGGTTTTCATGTGGAAATGTGTGAATACGTGCTTGGAGATTAGGGGGAAAATGACTTAAGTTTTTGCTCCCCAATTTAGAAAAGCTAGGTTTTTGGCTTTCTGTTAAATCAGCGGTTTTTTTTTTTTTTTTTTAGTAGCAGCCATCTTGTTTTAAGACCGATTTTATTTCTTTCATGAAAATGGTCCGGAAATGAATATGGACAATAGAAAAGGGCTAAACCACTTTATAATAATTTTGGCGAGCTCTACATTTAAAGCTCTCTCAAATTATTTGTGAGCTCATTAAAATGCTGTCTCCTTGTATTTAGTTGGGAAAAAAAGGATGTTTTAATTTAGTAATAGTACATTTTAAACCTAGGCTTATTTTAATGTTAAGTGTTGGGCTGTACCATGTTTACATATGTGTTTTTCTTTTGTAGCTTATAATTTGTTGTTAATTTCAAAGTAACATATTAATAGCTCTTATGGTCACCCCCCCAAATCCTGATTTCCTTTTTCTGATTGTTCTAAGTAGTCCTTTTTATGTCAACCAACATTTTTTTCCCCCCAATTGCTCAGCGGTACCAAGAATCTTTCTCTAGTAAGAAGTGCTGATAAAAGTATAGGTATCTTTAAAAATGAAACATTTGGGGTGCTTTCCGAAGCATTATATGAATTCAGAGCCTTTTTGTCCCTGAAATACAGGCTTTCATTCTCTCATTACTAAACCTTTCTTACGGGTTCTTAAAGAAAATTATATTGGAAGTAAATTCATATTTGTTATTAAAAATTATGAGAATATGTCAACAGAGTCTGCTATATTTTCCACCACGTTTTGTATTTTTGGATGCATTTGGAAGAACATGTGGCCTAATAAAGTTTACCAAAAATTTACACTAAACTTCTTGCTACCGCATCTGTTTGATGATGTCTGGGAACATTATTCCCATGAACTGCAGTAAAAACAGAACTTCCTTAAGATTAATTTCAAAGTAACCTGACTCAGTCAGTCTGATTAAACTGGGCGCAGATTGAAAACTACTTATGTCACAGATTGCTTGGTTCATTAGAAGTAGGATTTTTGGTGATTGCAGATGCAATATAAAGGTGATAAATACAATGCATGTTTTAAGAAACAGTATACATCTAGACTCCTTATTGAGGTCCAGGTATGAGTTGACAGTGTTTGTACTGCAAAGCTTTCCTCTGATATCCATCATCCAACCATTTTTTTGTTTTTTTGACTGGCTGATGGAGAAGACTAGAATAACTGAGTGTCCAAAGTAATCTTTTTGTTTTCAACGGACTAACAAATACTTTTGTTTTGTCTTGTTGCTTCTGAGCTGTCAGAGTGTCCATTCTAAGTCTTATTAGTGACTTATTTATGTATGTGGAAACTAGTTAACAACTAGCTCTTGCTTCGTGTTGTGAAAATACATATTAGGAAAGTATTTTGGCATATTAAAATGCAGTTTTATGGTTTGAATAAAATCAAGGCATGGCTTATTTTGGTTGGATAATTATAGTGCAAATTGTGATCTGGATTTTGATGGTGGTAGACATGATCCTTGATGTTTCATGTTCCATAGACACCCGTGGGACCTACGACTTTGTCACATTTACCGAACTTTAATAACGTAGAGAGGGGGCTTAACCTCTTGGTTAGGTTTTTTATAGTACTTAATTTTATGGAAACAAATGGGAATGGAAAGAAAAGGAAGATGAATTCTAAATATGGGGAAATGATCCTTTGTGTTTAACAATTAGGTTAAACAAAGTGGGAGCAAATGAGCCTCTTTCCCCTTCTATTGTTTCAGGGCAAGAAAATACAGACAGATGTCGGAATGTGGAAGCTGTGACCTCTGACCCACACAGCATGGCCGCTGCCATGGCACACAAGTGTCCTGAGCCACCATAGTAGCAGGATGCTTTTTTGAAGTGACTGACACTTTGAGATGGAGAACCTGAAACTGATTCCGTAGCTATTTGCAGGTCTCTGAAGTATCAGTCTTTTTAGCTCCACTTTTAAGTTCCTCACCTTACCTTTTATGAAAAATGTTTCTTTGTTTGGCTCAGACGGAGCTTTTGTGACTTCGGGATGGGCTCTGTGTTCCTGTAGCCACTATCAATCTTGGCCTCCCAATAAATTCATTCATCGGGTTGGGATAATGGAGGAGGCTCAGATGTATGGCTCTGTTGCACCAAACCGTTTGTCTGCTTTATTTAACTAATATATATATTTTAAAGACAGATGAAAGCGGTGGTTTTATTAAAGGCCTTTTCTTTTCATTTCTGTCCTGCAATCTTGCCAATAACCCTTGGGTTCAGACAGACCATTAATGTTTTAGATACTGTGGCATTCAGTGTTTTCTTCATATATTTGTTTACTGTTACTGCTTCAATAAACTTTTATGCCTATTTCAGTAGTTTTCTGGCGGGGGCTCCATTTATTAAAATTTAGTGACCCAGCACTAAGAGGGGTACAGTTCAAATCGTGGTGCTTCTGACAGGGTTTTGTGTCAAACTAGACAAAATAATAGGGAAATGAAAGCTGCCAAAATGTGTCTCCCAATTACTAATTAATCAGGCGAGAAAGGACCTCAGTGACAGATCTGGTGTCCGCCATGACAGCAACTCGGGGGGATGCTTTATTTTAAATACTGTATAAAACAAATTAAAGTAAGCCTCAGGGAATGGAGCACCCAGATATTTGATTTCACAAGTGCTAATTTAATTCCATGAAAAGCAAAGCAAAAAGCAAAATTTGAAACTGAATCTTTGTACTCGTCACTGATAGTATCAAACAAAGCTATTCTAAAGAGTATTTCCCTTATTAATAAACAATGCCTTTATTCTTACTAATATTTTAGCACGGATACAGTAGTATTCTTGGTTTTAGGAATGATAGAGCATTTTATACCTACTTTATTGTCAATAGAGACTCAGGGAAAAATTCAGAATTTTCCCATCAAATGCCTGTCATCCATATTTTGAGAATTACTGTAACTGAAGAACAAACCTTTTTTCCTCCCCTGCAAATATATGTTTTTGCTGTCCCAGAGGTTCCCTTCTCTTCTGGCAATGTTCCCACTATGGTTGCCGGACCCATAATTAAATGCCTGTTATTAGTGTATTTTTTCCATACCATTTACAACATAAAAAGAAAAGGGTCTTGTATGGAACTATAGCTGTCAGGGGAACAATGAAAACTAATTACACACTCAGCTATCACCATTGTCAACTATGCTCTTGGGAAAACAAAAACATGACAAAGTGTGTGTGTTGGGAGGGGTGTGTATACTATATATAGGATATTCCATATGAATATATATGTATGGGGTCAGACATATTGAATGACTTAACTTGAAACTCTGGGCTCCTGGAAACAAAACCAAAAAGTGTAAAAGACAATCTGATTCAGTTAATTAAAAAGAAACAAGCAGTTCTTTATTGAGAGGGAGTCCTTACTTTTTAGTATCCCTCCCTTATTATATGGACTGAGAGAACCAGCAGTAAAATTGACTCTGAATATCTCATTATTTTGAGTTTTACTGGTCTTGTTATCGACACATCTATAGATGCTATAAACGTATCTGGTTATTTCTTACAGTTACCACTTTTACAGACTGTTACTTCCTAGCTCTAGATCTTTGTGTTGATATCTGGTTATTTGAGAACTAATTACCTCGTTTGTTTATTATATAGATCTCTCTATCACAGTCTTTCACTTTTGATGGCTCTGGCCGTTTCACTGTTTCTGGGCCTGTGCGATTGGTAGGTAGATTTGAGAAAGAAAATAAAACTAAAAAATGACATTTCTGAAACTTACAGCAGCTTTGGTGTGAGATTTGGTAAGAAAAGACTTTGAGGCTATTGAATGACATGAGGGTTTGGAATCAATTTTGGATTTCAATCATCCGTGCCATCCCCGTTCTCTGGTACTATGTGGAATTAAGACTTGGCCCTATATAGTGTTTTCCATTACTATCTTGATTCCTTGGGTGAATTCTCTGTAGTGTACATAAAATCAAAGCCAAACGGGTGAATTTAGGAATTATATATTGATTTTAACTTATTTTTCCAAAGTCTTCACATTAAAGCAATATTACAGCTGATATCTAAGTGTAATAATATATTCCTGTATGGAATATCTAAAAGTTACAATTGATAAAATATCTATTGAGTGATACGTACAAGCACTGGGAAGGCACACAGCAGCTCCTGAGATGGAGACAGCATCTGTACCCTGAGGGAACTTGCAGTTTTGTGCAGTTACGACAATTTTATACACAGAGTAGTTAGAACTGTAAAAGATGTTCACTTACGGATTTATTCAGCAAATATTTATTGAGTGTCCACTGTGGGCCAGGTGTTGTTCTCGTGCTGGAGATATCCCAGCAAACAGTGTAAACGGTGTCCCTGCATGAAGAAGCAGTGGGTTAGCAATGTCTAGATCACTGCTTCTCACAGTCTGATTGCTGCAGACCCTCTGGAGGTCTTGCTGGAATACAGATTTTAATTCGGTGGATCTGGGAGAGGGCCCTGCTAGTGTGTATCTCTACCAAGCCTCAGGTGATGATGCAGTGGGCCTGCACACCACAGTTTGGGCAGCAAGGTTCTAGATAAGTCAGTGGGGAGAGAGATTACTTCTGGCTCCTCCTCAAGGACTCCTGGTTGTATTTACCCTGAACTTCCTATATAGTTCTGTAATTTCTAAAATGGCTTCGTATTTGCACAAGGGAAGGTGACCTGTCTTAACACCCAGTAGTCTTCATTTTTAGCCACTTTCCTCCAAATCTCAAATAAAATAGCTTTTCATATTGAGGTTTATGCGTCATTGAAAATCCACCATGAACAAAAGTAATAGGCCAGGGATTTTGTTTTAAGTTTTGCTTAGGCAAATTCTACTGGAGTGAAAATACTGCCTTGGTCCAAAAAGTTTTAGGAGGATCCTGTCATAAATGTCTCAGGATATTTATTTGCAAACCCTCCCCAGATGTATTTTATGTGGCAATGCCAGAATTACACCCCAGAAACAGATTTTTAACACTTTCCCATTTAAGTTGGAATGCTTAAATGAACCCAAAATGTTCATTTTACATTCAGCAGAGAAGATGACTAATAGTGTGTCTGCTTCCACTGGCTGGCTTTGTTGTGGGTGGCTCTTTTGGGAGCCTACACTTCCAATGCTTTAACATTCTCTGATTCTAGTGTCCTTTGTGGGAAATCTTTGTTCCTCTACAGTCCAGGTAATATAAAGTCTATAAATATGCTTCCACCTTTTTTCACAGTCTATGTATCATTTGATTTGCAGAACAAATATCATGGGATGCTTGTATTAACAAGTAAAGAATGGAACTAGTTAAATTCAGATTACTCTTCTCCCTACCCTTTTTGTTCTTCACTCTGTGTGTATAAATACAGTATTACTAATCTCCTAAGTGAACTTCAAAGTCTTTGAAAGCATCAGTGAGTTGACTTACTTAACCAAAATTACCTCTGTGGAGCGATTATAAAAAGAAAGATGGAGCTGTTTGTACTGTAAATCAGCTATATTTTAATAAAAACAAAAAAAGAGGGGAAGGATGGTGAGCCCTCTTAATTCAAGTATCCTTTTATTTTCATAACAGTTTTTACCAACATTTTTATAATTATGAAACAGAAGCAAATCTTTTCATTTTTAAATCCTTGATAAAATGGATTTAATTAAAACACTAGGTAGCATTTTATAAGAACTATGACTCTTATTAAGAATAGTAAACAGAGACGTTACTGTCCGGGGGTTTTTTCCGTAGGTTTATGCTTACGCTCACTGTGGTGTAATATAAGTAAGCATTCTGAGATAATGCCTTCGAGATGACATCTGCTTAGTTTCTAGTTTTATGATTCTCACCAATACAGGAATTTGAGAATCTTCTATGACTATGTGTGAACTTATGTGGTTTCTAAAAGCGAAGTATACTGTGTGCTTTGAAGATGATTACATTTAGAAATAGGATATCTTCATTGATTAAAATGAAATCATTTGCATATCTCTAAAGAATGGTTTTGTTCAAAATGAGTGGATACACCCAAGATTTGTACTCCTCGCCGTGCTCAGGTGAAGTCGAAGATGCTGAATAGTTCTCATTATTGTGTGTTGACCTTCGTTTTTTAAAAAAGGGGAAATAAATACATTAAATAGTTTTTATTTAACTCAGCGTTATTAACAGTGATTTGTTGTCAGATTAGTAGGCTGTAATCAAGCTCTTTAGGAACACCGATATGTGTACATTTATAGACAGTTTTGTCTGCATAAAATAAAAGCAGTGAATTCATGTACTTTTTTTGTTTTGAGTTTTTATAATAGCAGCTGTTGTGAATATGGCTTTAAAGGGGTTTGGGTGGTGTGTTGTGTAGGCAAGAGCTCAGAGAGAGAGATTTAAAAATCTACCATCAGATTAGATTTTTAAGTTGTCTCTGTAAACATTTTGTTGGTTGTATTTCACATCTGGTTAAATTTCAGCTCTAGTTGATTCCTAAGTGTGCCATTCCTAGTGACGAAGCTGGGCCTCAGTTTCTTCACCCTAGTAAATAAGTGGGCGTAATAAAAATAATGTCTCCCTCAGATTTGTGAAAATTTAAAGGAAAGCATATCTGTGACAGGACTTTGAAAATGGAGTTATAAAGAGTAGAGATAAAAAGAGTAGAGGCGGAGGCCACCTCACTTTGTATTGGCGCGTCTGTATAATTCTGTACATTCTTGTATGTTGCATAGAAAAGATAAATAGAAACTTAATTTCAGAGCATCATGGAAGAGTTGACTATTTTAAAGATAGGTTGAGTTGTATTTTATTTTTTAGGTTTTATCTTGTGATTTCTACAAGGGTAATAACATGCAAATAATGATGAGAGAGAGTGGGGGGGGAGGGCAAGCCTGCCAGGCCCTTCCTCCTGGGAAGGAATTTTGGATCTCCTTTGTAACATTGGTCAAGTTTATTTTTAATGCCCTCTCGTCTCCTGTCTGTCTCTTCTATGTTGCTTCTTCTTGACTTTTAAAACCCTAATATTCTGCTTTGGACTTCACAGGTATAATGAGATATCTCCATCTCGAAGGAGAAATTAATGAATACTGACACCCTCTTGGCGAATGCTTGTATTTCCAATGAGGAGCTTGTTGAAACAAATCAATTCCTGTCTGGGACTGTTCCTTACAGGCAGCCCGGCTGTCCCTGGGATCCTTGGATTCTTCTGAATCCTGCTGCCAGAAGAACAGGGTTTAGCCTCTTGACGCCTCTGTGCTTAAAAAACTCCTGTTATCGACTGCTTTTAAACTTAGTACGTATTAATTATACACACATTGATGTTAGGAACATAAATAGATCATAACAGCATCTAGCTGAGAAAGGAAACAGAATTTGTCAAGGAACACATATTTTAATGCATTGAAACCTGAGTAACCCATTACTGTCAAAGGGCCACTTTTCTGTAGAATTGTCTGGTGGTTATTCAAAGCAGGTTTTACTTCATATGTTTATAGTTATTTAGGAGAATAGCAAATGTGCCTGTTACTTGTTTTAAAATTGCAATCATATACTTACACGATTATTTTATAATGTTGTTTAACTCCTGAAGGTATAAACCTCACTTACGCCAAAAAAACAAAATAGTAATTTATAAGGAAAATTATCAGTGATCCTATGTGCTGCACACAGAAATTTAGTGACAACTGAGGACAGCACTTGGCAAGCAGCAATAAAAGTAAAAACACTGAATAAGAAATTATTTGAAAGAGCACTGATAACTGTGCACAACTGATTTTCCTTAAAAGTTCAGTGTTCTGATATTTAGAATCTCCGTGCTCACTGGAATGCCAGACTGACCGTTGTTACTCTTGCATCATTTTATAGAAAAGCGGATTTCTTTTGTCCTCCCTAAATTGGAAGTTCAGATTTATCAAGGGAATGAGCTTGCTGTGTGTTTATTTCAAGTGTAAAACTTTGTAATTTTGTGTTACTTGGATTCAGTGTCTGATGAATGATTAATGGTTACAATCCCTCTCTTGTCCCAGGCTTCCTTTCTTGGCAAAAGTGTACTCAAGAAGTTTAAATTTTGATGACTTACTTATTGACACTTTGTATTATTGAAAAAATAATTCCTTATACTCTCATATACTGGTTCAAAAATATCAGCCAGAGACTTCATCTCAGCTAGGCTGACTCAGTATATTCTTTCCATGAGAGCATGCTGATTGATCAAATTGAGTGTGTGGCAATCCAGTAATTCCTTAAGATGTTGAAATGATTGAATTGAGTTGCATTTTAATTATTTAGTTTTTATTAGTACAGTAAATAATGTAGTAAAGATTAGAGCTGAACATATTCCAGTGCATTTGATGAATTTAGACTAACATGATTGAACAAGCCAATCCTAGTATGCCTAACCTTTCACCTCATATTTTCTGGAGGAGAGGTGATTTGAATTCTCTTCATTCTCTTTGTGAAATGCCAAATTATGTCACTGTATTTTACATGCTTAGAATGTAGACGATGGTGATGACTTTTTTATTTGAATGGAATAATGAGCTTTATAATTGGCTACAGCAGGCAACTATGAATTTCTTTCCTCAGGTATCTAACTGGAATTTTTAGTAATTTTATATGGCCTTAATCATTTTAGTAAAATTTCCCCACTGTCACGTCAGGTTAGTTTTATTGCAGTTGGCTTTTTTTTTTTTTAATTAAGTCAACTAGGCAAATATAAAACTATTTACAGTGAACTAGTTCTATTTTTAATTATGTGAATGTCTGTACATTTATCTCAACAAAAGGCAGTGTAAATCCACGGACAAACTCCACTGACTGTGACGCAGTGTAACAGCCCACTATCTACCCCTCCTGCCCGTCTCCCACCTGCCAGCCTGTGGTAAGCCACTTTCACTAGTGGGGAGACTGAGTTTTTTTTCCCCACTTACTCTTTTCAAAGCCAAAGACCAGCCTTCGCAGTATTACCAGATAGCAGACACATGTACTTATGCTACGTGAATGTCATATGGTATTTACCTTCGCATGCTCTTCGTTCACGGTGTTTGAGAATCACAACTTCATTTCCGGACACACTTGGATTGCTAGTATACGTAAGATCTGGTTTGGCAGTCAGTCAAGGAATATGGACTAAGCACTTCGGGTCCTTGCATTGCCACTCCAGGCAGAGTAGGCAAATATTGGCAGCTTTGGGTGGTTGATAGGATCAGACCCCCGCTCACAAGATACACAGGGGTCACATTAAGTGGATTTGCACTTCAGCCTGATAGGGAGTTTTAAGACCGCAGTAATCAGTGTTGGAGGACGATTGGTTTTTCTTGTTATAAATCGCTAATTAGTATTGAAAGTTTAACCTGTTTTGTGGAACAGCCTCCCTTATTTTCTCTGAGAAAGTCGTTTGGACAGTAATCTGTTTACTCTGTCTCTACCAACTGCAGTACCCCTTTCCCCTGTGTTAAAGTAAAATCTAGAAACCTCCGGGGACCCCCCACTGTTGAGTTCTGCTTGGAAGGAGCTTTAAAACGGTGGCTCCAAACTGAAGTAAATATTGACTGGGTCTGGGGCTGAGGCCTGCTCAAAGCCTCCCATTGTTCCTCCTCAGTCAGCACCCCAGAGCCGGCCTCAAGTGCGCATGTGTTAGGAGGAGAAGAAAGGCAGCAGAGGGAGATGAAGCGGGCCCACAGCTGAACTCGTAAATGCGCGCCCTATGGAGGAAAGGGAAGCCGACTACAAAGCCAGCAGGAGCTTATGCTGGGTTACGGAGAATTTGAGAGACTGGAGGGCAGAAGCACTCTCTGCCCTGTCATTTCAGAGAAGTTTAAAGTACATGAAGCTGTTTGTCTTGGCGGGTCCCTCATCCCATCTCTGAGTGAAACCTTCCTGCCAGTGATGCTGTCTTCTCAAGGGCAAGTGAAATGTTGCATCTTGGTGGACTTGAAAGAAAGATGAGGGGTAGACCTGGATTCCAGAAGAATCCTTCTCCCTCCCGGATACCTGTTCTGATGGTTCTGTCAGCCTTTCCTCCTTCAGCTGTCATGTCAGATTACACACTCTCTTGGGCCTCCTAAGTGCTTCAGCATCCCCGGGGGATCGGATGGGTGAGGGAGAACCATATGCCATCTGAAAGGAAAGTTCTGAAGTTCCGAAGAGGGGATGTTCTTATTAGATGAAAATTTTTGCTTTTTTTTTTTTGAAAAAGGAAAACTAAATTGTTGAAATATGGAACAGATTCCCTTGTTTAAAGTGGAGTACTTTGAGTCAAAGCTGCCTGTATTTTTACCATTCAATTCAAGAACCCAAACAAACAGCTGGCTGACTTATGTTTTAGTGAAAACCACCCCAGTACATTTACTAACTGGAAAAGTAAACATCCTTAAAAAGAAATCCTCATGTGTCCCGACTGCAAAGTGATTTTTAATAAATATACAGTAAAACCAACAGCATATTTGGATTGTTATTCATTTTGACTGATATTGTAAGCACCCCTTCGTCTTAAATGTCTGGTCGTCTGTGATATTTGATGTGAACATGTCAGTGGTGAAGACCACATGCAGGCAAATGCCAGGACAATTAGAAAAATTCATTAATTGTCAAGGCAGTGATCAAAATGTCCTGCTTCACTCAGGCTACTAATGATGAACAACAAAACAAATCATGTCACAGTAAAGCATGGAATACTGTGGACAGAAAGCAAGCACATCTGTTCAGGGCTACAAGTAACTACTTCCTACAAGAATAATTTAGTCTTTGGATGATGGTTATGCTTTTGATAGGGATGGGGAGAAGTAACAGAGCGATATTACAGAGATCTGTAGCAACTGGAGTAAAGAGCTGCTGGCTATAAATGTGTACGTGGATTTGGGGGATACACTGAAAGTATATTCAGAGTGCAGGGGATCTGGTGAAAGTATTTGAGGCAGAAAGGTGGGCTAGCCATGTTGTAAGGTGTCACTGTGAGGCTGTGTTTCTAATGTTAAGGGGTAGGGTCATTCCAGTGAATTGCTCTTTATAGTGGACGAATTAACAGCGTTCTCAGTTGTATTGTAATTGTTCTGCACTGTTGTGTATCTTAGCCGTGGTTTAATTGCTTTGTAAATAGTACTGAATACTGGGAATGCTTACGTTCTTCAAATTAGGCTTGTTTTATGAGTGGTTAGATGGTAAGGTGGTAAAAATCAGGACAGTTTTAATATTTCCAAACAGAACTTGGGGGTGCTCTATTGTATCTGAATTGTTGCACCGATTTATGGACTGAGCAGTTGTTTTCAAACTTCTTTTTTAACCAAAAAACAACATTGGTCATAAAAATCATTAGCAGAAGCCCATTATGTAAAACAGGAGAAAAAAAAATAAAGGAAAAAGGAAAAGGAGAAACCATCCAACAAGCATCAGGTTATATTTAGGAAAGCTTGGATCTGGGGCTCTGCCCACCTCTCTTCCCAGGCTTTTGAGAAGCCTGCAAGGACCCCGAATGGCCCTTTGAATCAGATTTTCCACCCCCGACCCCCAAGTAGCATCTTGGTGGTTATTCGGAGGTGAGTAGGAGGGATTCACTCTTGCTTTTATAGGCCACAGAAGCACTTGTGTGTCCCTCTAGAAATGGAAGCCTTCTGAATAGCTTCCATTTATTGAGCACTTATTGTATACCATTACAGACTTCCCATTCATTATCATTTCTTTAATCCTGACAACAGCATTTATGAGGGAAGTATTGTAATGATCGCTGTTTTACAGATGAGAAAACTGAGTTTTATATGCTTTGAACTTGGCCAGTCAGTGGGCTCTGTGGAGCGACACTTTGTCTAACACAACTCAGTGAAATGTTAAAAGGTGATGTTGGGGCAGAATTTCCAAGGAGGCAGGGTGGAGGAGAATGATAGAGGACTGTATGTATGCTGATCTGAAAAGAGGGTTAAAATGCATACTTATATTTCTCCTTGTTGAGCGTTTAATGAACTGAGAGGTAACAGACCACAAATTTGCACTCACACTAGCTAATTGGTACAACCAGAGGTTAACTGTTTTGAGGACTGGGTTTTTGGAGCTAATGGTGAGGCCCCATGTATATACTGGGTGTATTGTATGGGAAGAAAAATCAGACCACTAGGCAGTTCACATGCCAGTTGGCCCTCCGCTTCAGTATTCAGGTAATCTTGATTCCTGAAGGCTGGCCAAGGGGTAGAGCTATTTGTGAAGAATTTCACAAGAAATTCTGAATATTCCTTGAATAAAAGTTCCAGAGTTTAACAATCATACGGTCAGGAAAATTTTCCCTATATTTAATCTAAATTTCTGCTCTTTCAGTCAGTTTTGGTTTGCATAGTAACAATATGGATTTACTTCAAAATTTTAAATGCAGCTTTGCCTCCTTCGCAGTAAACGCATTTTCAGCAAGAAATTCGTGTTTTTTTTTAAGCTATAGGGAGCAGTATATGAGTGCTTGAATTGACTCTATGTTCTTTTGTGTTCCAAATCCCACCCCCGTCCCCATCTCATTTCCCTTCCTGTTGCTTCCTTCCATCACAGGAGTTTTTGCCCTGTAGCTTAACAGCCAGTAAATTATTCCTGATGAGTTGCAAAGACAAAAGTCTCCTGATAGGATGTGGGCGGATCAGGTTCCCACCTAATCTCCAGAAGAACAACATGCAGGGGAAAGAAAGAGTTTTGGCACCTTATCCATTACGGACATCTGCTTCGTTAGACTAACCCGGGTCTTTGAGCTGAAACGTGTGCCTGGACATGTTAGGTGATCCATCCCTCACGTACAACCCTTGTGCTTCTGCGGTGCAAGTTGTTACCCCTTCTTCCAGCTTAGTCGTTTGTATGAATAATGTTTGTGTACGGGTAATAGTGTCGCTTGTGTACGCTCTCTGCAACTTTGTGTTCTGTTGCCTTTGCTCTATCATGGGATTCTTGAGCTCGGGGGTTAGGTGGACCTGCAGAAACACCTTACACAAGAGCTGGCCCATGATGGTTAAGAGTCTGAGGCAGGTTCTGGGTATGGTTCTCAGCTCCTCCACTTTCTGGATACCATCTGAGGTCCCAAGGAGGTTTCTTAACCTTTTCCCTGCTTCATCTTCCTCCTCTGTAAATGACACTAGTAATGTATTTATCTGATAGACTTATCGTGATGATTAAATGAAGTATTAAATTAGGATGGTGCCTGGCACATAGTATGTGGTTCGTAAAATGTTAACTAGTAATGCTTTTGAATCAATTTGTGTATTTTTTCATTACCTTTTTATGTACAAAGGAATTTTATAATGATACAGTAGTATGTCAAGGAGAGAGCATTGACTGACTTTGGAGTTGGGGTGACCTGGGTTCAAATGCTAACTCTTTTCTCTAGCCCTCTGTTTCCACTTGTGTGAAATAGGGTGTATAATTTGTGGTGATTTGGTGAGGAAGTAAACATATGTAAAATGCCTGGTTCATAATATTCTCTCAGTAAAATCTAGGTATTATTATCATCATTGTTCTGATTAATTAATTTGGAGAATTAATCATTTGAGTATTAACCTATAACACATATTGTCTGCCCATAGGTTTTCTTACTTCATTTCATTTTCTTGCCTGCCTTTTGCCAAATGTTTTGGTAACCTAACTGAACTCATGTGATAATTGTGTGAAAATTCTCCTTTCTGATTTTGTCAGTTTGACAGATGAAGCGGTATCTTAAACAAAAAGCAAAAAACAAAACCCACCAAAGCCTGGAGTCAGGTGATGTGGATGTCACTTTTTCTTTTCTACCAACTAGATGTTTGACCTTAAGCAAATCACCGAATGCTCTGGGACTCTGTTTTTCATCTTTATAACAAGGTGATTGAATTAGTTGATCTCTTAGGCTAGAGCATCTGATTCGGAAGATCTGAGACGTGTCGAGGCTTTGACACTACTTAACTGTTTGACCTTGGGCAAGTTACTTAACCTTGGTCAAGTTGAGTTTCCTCATCTGTGAAATGAAAGGATTTTTGTCCTTTGGGAGGTCATTTTCAACTTTTCATGAATCTTTTTTGGTCTCCAAATTCCTTAGTTAAGATCTGTAATTTATTCCCTATCCTGTCCTGAGTTTTTATCAGCACAGTGGAACGAATACATACGTACCTATAACATGTATAAACTTTTGAAGAGAACACACAGATTATTTTGCTTTTTTACCTTCAAACATGACTTTAAAGGCACTTTTTAAAAAGGCATTTTTAAAATGGATTTTTTCTGTGTTTTTTCTAAACACTAATTTAAGGATTCATCTGGAAAGCCAGACCGAAGTTACAGTGAATCAGTAAGAGAAATAATGTATGACATGTATCCAGCTACCCAAACTAGCCAGCCACTCTCATCCAAGTTGATGAGTCCAATCCTAAAATGTAACACAGGGAGATCTGACTGAAATGTATCTGATTAAACTCCCAATTTAGTTTGCTTCTAAAAATTCAGAAGAGTTAAAAAAAAAAAAAAAACCTGTTTCATAAGACGAGAAAGAAGAACATTGTATAAAAGTTTGTTTTTAGTTCGCAGCTATAAGATTTACCATAAGTTGATATACTTAAACTGTTTAGTTTTCATTTGTTTTTCCTTTGTCTTTGGGAGGAGATAGGACATAGAATAGGGAAGACTTTAGAAATTTCGGTAAATGTGTAAGTATTAGAACATAGCATACAATTATACAATATAAATCTTTATTGTAAGTTATATGATAACTTATGTCACAATCCACTGTCATATCCTTTGTCACAATCCTTTGTTTTTTTGCTAAAGCTTGTTTAACTTTGCATATTTATTTTTTTAAGATTTTATTTATTCATTTGAGAGAGCGTAAGCACGATCAAGGGGAAGGACAGAGGGAGAGGGAGAAGCAGGCTCCCTGCTCAGCAGGGAGCTGGATGGGGGGCTCGATCCCAGGACCCTGGAATCATGACCTGAGCCGAAGGCAGATGCTTAACGTACTGAGCCACCCAGATGCTCCTGCATATTTATTTTATATATGATTATTAAAAATAATATCATCATGGTAAACTCTGTAATATGAACATTTCAAAAATTACTTTAATAATCATTGTGAAGCTAAGTGGACAAGACATGCTGAATCTTTAAAATGAGTTTTAAGATGCCAGTTCACTACACAAGCAAGAATGGTTCAGTCAGAAAATCAATTAAATTTTAAGTAAGTTATTAAATGCATTTGCATTCAGACGATGGTAAATGTAGAGATTGGTAAATAAATAGTAATAAGTAATTATTACCTAACTCACCTGTTCTATGCCCTCCTTGCATTGGACACACCTGCTTACAGAGAAAAAATTGTCTCATTTATTTGGAAATGCCTGACCCACTTCAGGGTCTATTTTCTCAGCAGTTTCTAGTCAAATTGTTCTTAATCAGTTTCGTGGGTAGATTGGACTGGATTCACCGCATTTCCCGTGGCACTGTGGGTTTTCAGTGGACTCATCACAATCACAGAGCACGAAGATGTGTCCTCTTAGAGGTGAGGTCTTGTTTTCATCCAAGTAGATTGATCTGTGAGCAGCTGCCATTGCCGACGGTGGGGTGTGTGTTTGCCAGGGTGTTTCTGCATCTAGTAATTTGTTGGACCTGAACTTAATGTTTTTCACTTCCTTGTTCACTAATAAAAGGAGTCTGACTAAATTTAAGAATCTAAGTTTAACTCTTACAGAATCTGTTTTTTTATATCAGCTTATACTTTTGTAATCTCTGATTTTTAATGAATATTAAAGTGGATTTATATTGCTAATATTTATTTCTAGTTAACAATATAATTAGGTTTATTGAAGAACATTCTTAAAATAAGAACTTATTATAATAACAGTGCTAATCACAGACTGTGATTTTAAACTATGTTTCTTTTTTATGAATTTTGAGTTACTATTACCCCTTATAGACAGTTGAACCTATGATACAGTTGTGAGATGCTGAAGAAAGTGTATTTTAGTAGCTGTATAGTGACACTGAGAAGTTTGTCTGGTTCTAAGTGTCCAGAATTGCATAAGATGGAAATGCATTGGGATTAGTTAATATGCAAAACAGATAATTTTATTTAAATACATAGATAAACTGCATTTTATCTTTCCTGCTAATTATCGTATCTATGGTATCATTTGCTTGTATTTAACACATTTTTACCAGAATAATAACATCACAAAGATCCTATTTTGGAAAAAAAAAAAACCTAATTTCTATTAGGGGCTCTTATTATGCATATTATAACTATCATATATATATATTTAACTTAAACATGCTTGTTAGCTAGCTGCCTACAGTGTGCTGGTAGTAATATTCAAAAGTCTCCATTTCAGTGGAATTTATATAATAAAATTACTATGTTTGGAGGAACTTGAAGAACTGATTTCCAATGTGTATACTTTACATACACCCAAAATCCTACATGATGAAACTTTTTCACTAAGATTTTTTTCACATTTCTTTGGAATCAAGGAAATTCCATCTTAAGAACCGTGTTCAGTAACAGTACCCACTGGCAATAAGTAGCAGTATTCTCCACCCCCCCCAAGTGAATTCTTTATTTTTCAGAAGCAGCGGTTTTCCTGTTTCTCAGCAGCTACCTCTTTCAAAATGACATACATAGTGTGAGTGAATGTGTGTGACCCTTCCTGTCTGTGTTTTCAGGGACACCTAGGAACTCAAGTAGATTTTGTAAAAGGAAGAATTAGCACCAACATGTTTAGTGTCCTCTCCCGTTACCCTATGGTATCCTTCCGTAATAAGTATCTCACCTCCCTGAAGTTACCCCAGGTACACTGTGATGGCTCTGGCGGCAGGGTCACACTTGTGCGTCTGTGTTTACTATAATTAGCGTACTGCTCGACACATAGTAGGCCCTTTGTAGAATTTTTAACATGAGAGAATGATGATGTCAGTAAGTATGTAGTATCGGTTTAGATTCTGCTCTCCTTCCATTTCACAAAAAGGAGCTCTGCTTTAGTTAATCCATTTTGTATCTGATAATTGTGAGCCACAGCTAACCTATGATCATTCTTCACAGTAGAGGTGTAAGTAGATCCTTGTTCCTTGTTTTTCTCAGCTAATTATTTGGTCTCAGCCTCTTAGTTGAAGAGATGGATCGATGATGGCAAAGCAGATGACAGGCTTTCGGCCACAGAGAATGTGTGGTCAGATGAGTTTGGTTTTCTTAATGTACTGAATCGTCCATATTTATGTAGAGAACACATTAATAGCTAAATAGCTGATTTGGTCAAAGCTTAGGATGAGCCTTTAATGGTGCTGCTTGTATTTGTTTTAGCAGTCTTCAAATCTAGAATTACATCTTCAAAAATGCCTAACACTGAACTATTTGAGGGTTATGCTGTAAAGACTTGATGACTAAGTAAGTAGTGCAATGTCCACAGTAAAATAGAAAAATTTCCCCCCAAATCCTTTTGAAGTGAGATTCAGACAAAAATATTTATTTGGCCTGGTATTTTAGGGCAAATTTAATGATGGAAGCAGACTGACTATAAAACTTGGTCCAATACCTTGTGAGCAGACTGGTGAAGATGACACTGAGAACATTGTCTGTCACACGTATACAAAGAGTTGAGAGAAATTTGGTAGCGTTAACATGTGAACAGCGAACGCCATTTAGCGGGACTTTTAAACAAAATTTTGTGAATGGTAGTATAAATTTAATTTAGTCAGCTGGGGAAAATGCTTTGGATAAAAGACAAACAATTTAGTGTCATGCAAGTTAAAGGTGGCGAAGAAAATGCTTCAAGTCCTGCAGAGCAGATTTATGCATCTTTCTGTCCTCTTGTGTGCTGCTTGTCCCATAACGGACATTTCAGAATTTTATGGTTTTTTTCTGGATAAATTCACCTCATACTTGCATAGCTGAAAATGTTTACAGGTCATGGTGTTATGTAATTGGCAATTTCTTCATCTTTAAAAGTAAACCGTTTTGAAAAATTTGCTGAGGAAATTCACATATGAACTCTTGCGCCTCCGCTACGTGTTAGGTGACTCACTAGATAACGGACACGAAAGGTTTTGGACGGCAACATAAACAGTTCTTCATGAACAAATAACCAAGTTTCTCTGCTTGCTTTGCTTTACAGCAAAAAGTACGAGTTTCTATTTACATACGAGATTTCTTTGGATGACGTTGCTTTTTCCCTTTAATGAACCCTTTTCTACAGGTTGTGTTTGGTTCATTCATTTGTATAAACAGTCTTGGAAACGAAGCAAAATAGTCTCATTGTACTTTTTCCCTAAATGTTTCTTTTTCTCTCCTTTTATTTATAAGTAGTAAGCACACTTTTTCTGAAGGTTACTTGGAGGTTACAAGTAGCAATATTATGTTTTTCTGACGAATCTGAGCCAAGGTGACTATTTCTCTCTAATGGAGGCTGACAGCGATGGATTTAAGAAGTCATCCCCCTTATTGTCTCCAGCACAAAACCCTTCCGCCTGCATCTTTCAGCTTCTATCACCACTTCTAAAGGATCCATGGACAAACTGCTGAATTTTTATTAATCAGCTTAACTTAATGAGATGAAAAGACCTTTTCAAAAGAATGAAGAAGGGAGAGACAGATACTGAGAGCTCCTCTAATGCTTTTCCATGAAAAAACCATTTTCTTCCCAGATTTTTGGGGAAGATGTATTCAGTCCTGTTTCCAGGTAATTCATCTAGCTCGTCTTTCTAATTTTCACACACTTAACGGACTTTGTCTAGCCATGTGCTGCTTTTACTATTATTATTTTTTAAGGCAAGCAGACAGCTATAAAGAAGAATTAATGAGAGTTGGGGGGGAAATACCTTTGGGAAAGGAGGCAGGAAAGCTTAAGCTGATAAAACATGACTCTTTTTTGATGGGGGCTCTGTTTGTATAACTTGCCCTTGTCTAAATTCATCTCTCTTCCCGTCCTTCCTGTTCCTCCCTTTTTTCCTCCCTGCCTCTCTTGTCAAGCCTTACTTCATAAACGGTAGCAGCTGGAGATCTTTTAGTGGCATTCAGGGATTACTTCCCTTTGGGGGTTTTAATAAGCCTTGATGCTTGAAACACAGTAAAGACGCTTCTGGAGACAATCACCATTCAGGCTAAGGACTGTGGTCCCTTTCAGGGCCCAGATGGTTGTGTCCAGGCGTTACCCCAGGATGCGAGGGGCACGCAAGATCGCTGCAGTGGGGAGTCCATGGGCCCCCAAGGATAGACTGGGAAGAAAGTGGAGGGATGGATTTCTGTGTAGTCAGGAGAGGGTACTTCCCATGATTTCTCAACCCACTTGACTCGTGCTCCTTAAGTCGCTGGATTTGAGTCTATGACTAGCCGTCGTTGCCACCATTCAAGTCATATGGTCCAAGGCTTATCAGAACTCGCGTGGTGTGGGGTAGGGAGGACACTAAGACGCAAGAGGACCTCATTCATTAGCTCTCCTGAGACGTGATTTCGAGCTGAGCCTGTTGGAAGTCAGGTGGTACAGAGTACCTCAGCGTTAGAAGAGAAACATGTTCTTGTTCCTTAATTCTTTTTGAAAGCTGTCTAGTAGTTTTCTTATATTACCTAGTCATTTATCCCAATATGTGTCTTTTTAGAGCCAATCAAGAAAACTGTAAAAAGATGGTGTCACATGGGTTCTTCAAGATTGTCTAATTTAGTGTTTTGTTTTTAGGTGGAGGAGGTAGGAGGCAAAGTGACATTTTAGATGTTGCACAGAACACGGGTCTGTCGTCTATGATTCCTGAGATTTTTCTCCCTCCTACTCTCTCCTATGGAATTCTGGGTTTAAAGTGGTCCCTGAAAGGATTTCTGGAAAAGCCCCGTGTGCCAAGGACAACCGTCCCCGCTCCCCCATCCTCGTTTACTTTTTGTATTTTGCACACATTAATTTTCCTTCTCTCTCCGTGACATTCAGGAAAGTAAAAGCACATTCATTTCAGAGAATGTTATGGCTACCTGATTATGTGACAGTATTTAATTTAGTCTCCTGGGTTCTAGGGAGAGAACCAGGGTTTGAGAGGGTGGGGAATCAGTCAACTCTCAACATTCGTTGGCCTTTTGAGTGCCGGTGGGTAAATGGTCTCCGTAGGTAGATTTCTGGATACAGGAAGTGAGATGGAGTAGGATCTGACTGAAGTATAGAGTGTCGATAGTAGAAGGTGTCTCTCCAAATGCCACCTGGTTAGGCCAGGTCCACTCGGTCTTGCGAACACTGAGTGCAGTTCGTGGCTTTTGGGTAGTGTCCTGCTCCGTCAGTTTCAGCTGGGGAGAGCGAGAGTGTGGGCAGTTGCAGGCTAGTCATTGGGGGTTGAACATGGGCTCGATGCGGAACTGCAATATTAAGAAACAGCTGTTCTTTGTCTGGGTGGACAGTCATTGATTTTTAAATACTTGGGCCTCCTGATGGCATAAAAACCCATTTGTGCCTCTTTAGATTAAGGTTAATTTTTGTGGTAGTGAGTGCAGATGCGGTGAACAGATGCTGCACACTCGCTTCGGCTTTTATACATACTCTATACTTTAAAATAAAATTTAATTAAAAATTAAATGCATCGTTAGGTCATAAAAAAGAGAAGAAAAAAAGAAAGCCCTGAACAGGATGTATTGCATCAAATAAAATCATGATCCCAGGAAACATTGGGAGTTGATATATCAATAAAGTTCCTAAGTAAAAGCAAACTGTCTGTCCTTGGCTAGCTTGTTTGTTTGTTTGTTTTCTATCCCCATAGTTCCTAGCCTACTGTGATTTCGTTCGATTGCCCGAAACGGTATTAACCACATTCAGACAATTACAAGGATTAGAAGTTGTTGTTTAGGGGCGCCTGGGTGGCACAGCGGTTAAGCGTCTGCCTTCAGCTCAGGGCGTGATCCCGGCGTTATGGGATCGAGCCCCACGTCAGGCTCCTCCGCTATGAGCCTGCTTCTTCCTCTCCCACTCCCCCTGCTTGTGTTCCCTCTCTCGCTGGCTGTCTCTATCTCTGTCGAATAAATAAATAAAATCTTTAAAAAAAAAAAAAGAAGTTGTTGTTTATTCGTTTTCTCCGACACAATGAAAATCACAGTTTGGAAAGTATGCGTGAGGTTTAGTTCGCGTCTCCATGCACCTGATGTACGGAGACGTCAGTGTAAATCGGACCGTATACCAGGCTGCTGAGGCTCGCACGCAAGGTGAGTGTGGTATTGCTCACTCGGGTGTGCCCACCGGCCCGCAGATCATCTTCTGGGGAAGAGGGGACAGCCAGTTGTCTGGGAGGTTTGTGATTGACCTTCCATGTGGCAGCGTTCTCATTTGTCTTTCAAAGTACCTGTGTGGTGGTTACCTCTGTGGTTAGGAAATCATTTGTAGCTTAGAGTCGTAATGCTGCGAGACAGTCCGCTCACCTGCAGATAATGTTTCATTAGCCTCTTTCAAATTGACAGGGCTGGCTGCTTCCCTGTATTCCTCTGGTGAAGCTGAATGATCGCTCTGTTTGTTTTCTACTTTCTTGTTACAGGTCACTTTCAGTAAGGATTCTCCCCTCAGGCCTTATTAAAGTAACAACCAGATAAACAAACAAACTACACTCCTAAATCGGGAAGAAGGAAGATGGGACTTGGTACCACTGATTCACATTGGTTTTATTTTTATTATGAATTTGTTTTCAGTAGAGAAGTAGCATCGTGTTATAGAAATATTTACACGTAATCCTGCAACTTGTGTTGGGATGTTTCCATTTGAGCTTTTCTCATATGCTTGGCCATTGATTGATTGATTGAGTCTAACCCCTTTTCCCTTAACTTTATATGATAGGTATCTTCTCATATTGCTGGAAGCAGCCTGGATAGTACTGAAAACTATCCTTGTTAATGACTGCGTAAATTTTCATCGAGAAGATTCACCATCACTTACTTAACCAATATTTTCCTACCCTGTTCCAGGCACTCTAGTTTAATGAGAAATAGTACATATTAACTATCCCCTGCCCCCAGTTTCTGTTATTAGTATGTTTGGGAAATGCTGGATTAAGGAAATGACATTAAGTCTGAGTCAGTGCCTTTAATATATGAATAATCATGGACAGGTCAAGATGGAGAAATCTAGTTACATGTGGCATATTCCAAACCTGCTTACTACCTGAATTATTATTTCTTATCATTAGACATATACATTGTTTCTGGTTTTTCATAATATAAATGACACATAAACAAATTTTTCAGCTTAAAGCTTTCCTCATGTTTTGGTTTTTCTCTAAGGTAGAATAGTAGGATTATTGAGTCAAACAATATAAACGTTGCATAATTCTTGGTAATAATGTCAGATTGCTTTATAGTTTCATTATAGTCTTACTAGAACCTGGGTATTTTATTTTTAAGGCTCTCATTTAATAAACAAGAAAGAGCCATCGTTTTCATATACATTTCTTTGATAATCAATAAGTGAGGTGAGATGCTTGTTTATTTATGTGTTCACTGTTTATAAAGGCACTAAGAACCGGTAAAGTTTGCTCTTATTAACCTGTGCCATTAGAATAAAAGTATCACTACTGGCTAGCACGGTGCCGGATCGGGGCCTTCGCTGAGCGCTTACTATGTTCTCAGTCTGCTTGTCAATCTTCAAATAAGAAAACATTTCCATGGCTCTTCCTATGCAACAGTCTCTTTTCAAGCAGTGTGTACACGTTAAGTCATAATTCGGATAATGAGGCCGGTTCTATTATTGCCATCTTCATTTTACAGATGAGGAAACAAAGACCTAGATTAAGTATGTTGATGGAGGTTACATGGTTAGCGAGCGGCGGGACTGGGATTATCAGCTCTGATGGGCAGTTCCACGGACTGTGGTTTTTACCATGTTCCTGCGCAGCCTCTGCTCCTACTATCATTTAAACAGCTGTATGTCAGATTATTATTATTATTATTTTTTAAGATTTTATTTATTTATTCGACAGAGATAGAGACAGCCAGTGAGAGAGGGAACACAAGCAGGGGGAGTGGGAGATGAAGAAGCAGGCTCACAGCGGAGGAGCCTGATGTGGGGCTCGATCCCACAACGCCCGGATCACGCCCTGAGCCGAAGGCAGACGCTTAACCGCTGTGCCACCCAGGCGCCCCCGTATGTCAGATTATTAAACGTACCGAGCAGACACTGCTCCCCATCCCCTGCCATTTTCAAAGTAGTAATAGTCTAGAAAATGTAAGTTTTATCCCATATTGAAAATCCCAATTTACGCATGTTATTTAAGCATGTTATTCTTCTGGGTGCGAGGATATGGGCTGGAGCAAAGTGAGAGAGTATTGAATTCCCAAAGTAACATGTTGTGCTTTCAAAGAAACACCTTTCCGACTGAAGGCTGGCTTCGGAACACCTGCAGTGTGGAGTCTGTGCTTCCTTAGTATTCTGCAGTTCAGCGCATGTGAAGATCTCTGATAAGATTTGTTGTATAGATTGGATAGTTGGAACTAAAAAAAAAAAAAAAAACAGTTGTATGATTAAAAGTAGTTGAAATGCAAAAATGACCTTAAAAAGTAGGCTGTTAGCTTAGTCTTTTTCTTCTTTGGGACTTTAAAATTTTAAACTAGATACACACACAAGTGTATTTATATGTATCTCATTTGATATCACATACTCTTCTATTTTTCTGTTTTGAGGATTGCCCACTAAAAATAACTTGTTCTTCTGTATTTTTTAATTCCATAACTCACACTTGAAAAGCAAAAAAAAAAAAAAAAAAGTGCTCTGCAGCTCTGTGACTATTTGGTCTTGAACCTTTCTAATAATCTGCTTTCTCCCTCTGAAGCATTATTCATCCCCTGTTAGCATTCTCCCATGAATTGAGAGTTAGGTCTGTGATTTTCTTGACAGATGCTGGAAGCAGGATGGAGTCACAGGACTTCTCTTGTCATTCTAAATATTATAGATCGAAAAGACTTACTTTAACCAGAGATCTTCTTTGGGGGGTAGATTAGCGATTGGAGAGAATATGGCAATAATTTTGTTTTTTCCAGACTTTTGATTCCCCTTATGAACCATAAAGGTTTTATTTTTTTGGTTATGGTTTAACAAAAAGAAAGTGACCAGTAATGAACTTATTTACTGTCGTTGGCTTTATAGAAGAAATTTAAGCCTCCCACATAAAATTTGGGGATAGGATCTTTGCTTAGTTCAGCATTTAGGTATTTGTCTTGGTCATTACTGGCCTGAATAAAATAAAATAAACAAAAGCAGGCAAATTTTAGAAAGATTTATAGTAGGATGTTCTTATAAAACCAGAAAGTTTAAAATCTGGGTTGATTTAAACCAGAAATGCTTGCTTTGCTCTCAAATATTTATAAAATGCTAAATACTTTTCATGCTCTTTTCTGATGGTTTACGGATTATTACCCTGTATCAGTATCATCTGTGCCCTCCTCTGCCAGAACCTGATAACCTTCACTGCTGATTATTATGGACCATATCTGCCCACGTTGCACTCTTTCCCTTCTAGACGGTCTACATGGGGTTTGGCTTTTAAATTTTCTAATAAAAGTGGTGTGCATTGCCATCCATGTTAGAGAACATGACCTTACCTTCTAGAGCAAGAATTGGATAAGCTTCTAAGTTATTTTAGCTATAATAAATAATGTAATTTGACATAGGAACTTTTCTTGAAATAAGGACCTTGCAGTAAACTGATGATAATCCTTTATTTCAGATTTTCCATTTCATTAACAACTTGAAAGTGCCGGATGAAACTTACGCGTCGTTTGGTTGAACCTTGTCTTGGCTTTCTGAAGTTACTTAGAGTATTATCTTATTCTCTATCAAGGATGAGATAAAGCATTTTTTTGTATGGAATTTGAACATGTTTCATACTTTGGGCACCATGAAAAATTAAATTCTGTTTGCCGTCTTTGTAAGCAAGCTGGGTAGGAAGACTTTTTTTCGTGTTCGTGGGTGGGAAAGGGGTTGAGGTCTGACAGCTTGGTTCAAGGAGTCATTCCCCCCCCTCATTTAACAGTAATGTTTACCTGGAATGTATTTTAAGAGAGTCATCTAGGTCAGAAATACATATACAAACTATGTACACACATATGTATAATGTGTTTTCTTAGTATTTGTATTACTAGTATTAGTTAAGACCATGTGGATTGCTTTTGTCTGAAACTATGTTTAGAATCATAGTTGTAGCATACAGATTATCTAACGTAGTAGCTTAGATGACACGTTTAAGCAAAAAAAGTTTTAAAGTCATAAGAAGGAAAAAGGAGAAAAAGGGGAATGATATTTAAAGCATTGATGTTTTTAATAATATTTCCAACCAATGTCCCTTACATTTAGTTGTCCCCAAGAAGTTTCCTTTGCTCGCAATCTGGGCAGACTAGCATGACCTTGTGGAGTGTTGTCTCACTCCTGAGACCACGCGTCGTAAGCATGAATGCTTTCACTAACACGGACTTCACCGTCAGTGTGTCTGCACAGGACTGAATTGATACATCTACATTTCTTAATGAGGAGTTTGGTCTTAAATGTAGTGAACCTCTCACTGTGAGGCTGTCTGTTACCTAAGGCTCAAAATCTATCATAATTACCATTTCTCTTAAACACCCATCATTAAGGAGTGCACAAAATGCTTGCCTTAAAAGGATACTTTCATGGAGATTGCTTCTTGGGTATGTGTCAGCACAAATGAAATCCCTGGGGTTAAGAAAAAAGAAGCACTCACACACTGAAAAGTGGTGAAAATCTACCAATTCAAGTAGTGCCCACCGAAAGGCAGTTAATGGCTTGCGTGTTCATGCGACCCCAGAGGCAGCTAGCTGTGTGCCCTGCTAAAGTGTTGGGGACGATTTCTTTCACTGGTGGTGGATTGACATTGAAAAGCAGGAACCCATTCCGTGAACAATATCTTGTTTTGCCTAGACAAGAATATACATCCAACTTTGGGCTAAAAATTGTAAGGAGTTGGCTCAAAGCAAAAAATAAAAGCATTCATACATTAAAATAAAAACTCTGCATCATGATTTATTGACTTTGGCCATATCAATTTGCTAAATCATATGGATGTGATTTAAGAAGAATGTTATTTTAAGAAGCTTTGCTCCCCTTTAATTTGACATGACTAAACCTGAAGCCTTCTGGAAACCACAGTTCAAAATGGTTTTTCCCCCTAGAGTTTTCGTCAATTTGCATTTAGAAATGTAATATTAGCTCTCATGTAGACTAAGGATTAATTTTGGAATATTTCTAGATAATGGGAGCCTCATTCCAAAAATGAAGTTGAGTATCATTTGACATGAATTAAGTGCTGTTCTCCTGAATTTCATATATTTTAAGGTTAGCTTTTGAATTATCAACATCCTTACTGGAACCTGGTTTTATTCTTTCCCCTTGTATTCTGGCATGGACTACTGTGACTATTCTGACCCTTTTTAAGCATGAAAGTGTTGCGTTACATTTTGGTAGTTATCGGATTTTTTTTTTCAGATTGAAACTGTCTTTGTCCGTTCAGGTGTACGCGTTCAAGACCCAGTTCACACCCTCACCTGCCTGTGGCAGATGAGGAGAGATGTCCTCCCGGCCTGCAGATACCCGCAAGGCTGCTGAGGCTTGAGCTTCCCAGAGCAGTGCAGGGAGGAAACTTGTTTTCTTTGCTGTTTTTGAACATATGAAAGTTTCTTCTCAGCTGTGAATTTGCAAATTACAATTCAAAAAATAGAATAAGGAAGGATAATAAGGATACTTGAAGAGTTTCTGAATCACAGTTGAGAGATGGTGAGGGTAGTTTTAAAAAAAGATGTTAGACCAGGAATCTCTCCATCTGTTAATCTCCTGCCAGCTCCCAATTGTACTTTATCATCAAACATATAAACTCAGTGGTAAAGAGCACTCCAGGTCGGAATTCATTCAAGTTTGAATAACTTGACATGGAAACAGTGTCCCCTTTCTCTTAACATCTTCGCAGTTGCCATTGTTTACCCCTCTCTGGAAGAGGAAAGGTGCCACAGACGTCTCCGCTATTGTTTCCCGCCCTTCCCAGGCTGCATCTAGTGCCGACAGCCCACGTCGTTTCTTTTACGATTAGGGTCTGTGTCTTTTACGATTCTTCATCAGTTTTTGCAAGTGTGACTCCCTTTGGGAGCCGTGCGGTTTCTTTGCCCCTTTCCTCCCAGTGGACAGTGAACAGGAAGGTTCACTGGTGAGTGGACGGTCTGCTCTCTCCGAACTGGTCACTTGGTGCCCTTGAATCTTCGGTGTGCGTCACAGGCCCCTGGCCTCCTGTCAGTGGTGAAAGGAACAGGGCACGCAGGTGTTTAAATTATTTATCATCATAATCGGCCTTTATGTTACACTGCCTTGCCAGGCCTCTGTTATTCTAGTGCATAATTGATGGTGCTCGGAAGTGGAAAAGTTAGAAAAGCGGAAGTAATGTGCCGCCGCAGTGCGGAGAGGCCGCGGGGGCTGCACCGGCTGGGCCGGGCGGGAGCGGGGCCACTGCCCATCACCGAGGACGCCTCCCGAGTTCGGGGCTCAGTTGGCATCCGGTCAGGAAATTTTTCCTTTCTTGCTTTTTCCATGCAGAGAGGAACAGGAAAGGTGGAAGGAGCACATCAGATTTCTGCAGCCTAATTGCATGTTGGTCCTGGCTCTTGAGTAGAGCTGGCTGGTTTACATGTAATTCATCATGAAAAACACATTTATGATGTTTTTGGAAGAGGCGTTCGCTTCAGAAAAGGACCGCGAGTCTTGGCCTGTTTGGTACAGAGATTAACAAATGACTTACAAATAAAGAAAGCAGGAGGAAATTTTTTAAAAGGAGAGTGCAGACAAAATGAGCTCAATTTAGACTGTTAAAGGACTTTTCCTTCTTGTTATACCTCGGTGTGCGTTTATTGGAAAGCACGAAAAGGAAAATATTCTAAAAGGGCCTCTTGTAACAAGAATGGCTTTACTGCAGATTTCAAGGCAAATAAAGAGACATAAAATACTGAACTTGGAGGTGAATTCTAAAATGAAATCTTGGCCAAATTAATTTGCTAATTTTCAAACTTAATTGAAGTAAAATATTTTTGAATACATGAATACACTTGGAAAATATTTTCAACGGATGTCTTCAACACCCATATTGGAGATTTCTTATGGTGGGCTAAGAAGGTTGATACGTACGGTGTTATTTCTGTCCTAGGAGGGTGTTCATTTGAGACACATGTTCTGGATTTTCTGGTATAGGCTTGCTAAGGAGAGAGGGAAAGGATGGGTGAAGAATGTGTTTCCTGGATAGAATTTGGTGAATTTTGTGTGTACTGGAAGGGGAAGAGTGTGAAACACTCGGTTAACTGTGAAAGAATGTTTTCCAGTGAAGGTAATAAAGATGATGAGAAGAACAAAAAGGAAAGAGGAGGAGGAAAGGGCACTAGAGAAAAGGCTAAACAGGAGGGTAGAGAATAGTGTGCTTAAAATGAGGGAGGGACGCCTGGGTGGCTTGAGTCATGATCCCAGGGTCCTGAGATCGAGTCCCACGTCAGGCTCCTTGTTCAGCGGGGAGTCTGCTTCTCCCTCTCCCTCTTCCGCTTCCTCAGCTTGTGCTCTGTCTCTCTCTCTTTCTCTCTCTCTGTCAAATAAATAAATAAAATCTGTAAAAAAAAGAGGGGAAAAAAGGTAGTTGACAAGATGGACTTGCAGGGGTAATGAAAAGAGAGAGGAAAGATCCAGTATTTGCTAGTCTTGCTCATGAACTGTATCTATATTTTTCCTCCAGGGATTTTCCCAAAGTATTAGAATTTTGTGTCTTTGCAAGTAGGCCAAGGTTTTTGTGGATGGGCATGGTTTACAACTAAGGGAAATTTGTTAGAGGAGAGAAAAAAATACACCGGAGAAGGAAGTAGTGGAAATAGTAGTTCTCACTAGTGAGAACAAGGGGAGAAGGGAAGACGGGAATAAAACAAGAGCCACAGGAAGGTGGGAACAAAGACAAGGCCCTTGAGAGGAGAGAAGGAAAAGAAGAGAGAGAAGAGACAGGCCAGAGTAAATGAGACAGGCAGTTGTTTGTACCATGCTGTGCCTCACAGCACCCTGTCTGTTCTTCCTTCTCTGGGCCACGTGCTGGGCGCTGGTGGCTGGAAGGCTGGGTGGTGGGGCCAGTGCCTCCCCAAGGCCTCTTGGGAGCTGGTGCAGGGCTTCCTTTCAAGAGGCTGGTTCCTTGCTTCCTTTAGGAAATGGACTCCAGAGCATTGTACACTAGGGAAGAAAATCAGAGTGATACGTATGAAATTTCAAATAAACGCAAAACATCCAAATGCATATGCATTACTTTGTGAAATCTGATCCCAGGCAAAGCTTGGAAAGGCTCTTCTGATGGCTGTATTTTTCCTCTCCTTTTCTTCTCTAGGGGAAAATTAATATTTTGTGTCAGTTCTTCAGTTGAAGACGGTTAAAATATTTTGTGATGTAGAGATAATTTAAGAAGATGTAAATAAATATTTGTCTACATTTTTTATTAGAAAATGTACATCTCCGCATCACCAAATTATACTTCACTTGTATTAAAAAAGTAGGTACCAAATAAACATTTGATAGGAATGACTTATATCATATCCGTCAGTGTTTTATAGGAAGGCTTGTTCTTGTGTTTTCATATAAAATAGTGATTTTTTTGGTGTCCAGGAAAACCGTGTTTGTGAAGTGCGTGTCTACAATTACACTCTCTTAAAAATTTAACCACAGGCAAAATTTATATATATGTGTACTTACATGCATCTGTAGATATACGTAGATACAGATATACATGCGTATATTCATACGTATATAAGTACACATACAGATGTATAGCTATGTATATGCATTCATATATATGCCTATATATGCTCTATGCATGTGGAGAGTATAGCACTTGTGTATTTTTTTAAAATATAGTTTTGTACTTTTCTCTCTGGCCTCTTGTTTTAGATGCAGAATATTTAGAATTATTTACTAATTATTTATTTTTTAAAATAACTGTAGGTAGAATTTGCTAAATATCACAATTTTCGATTGAGAATAGATTGACAGTCAAATTTTTATTTTTATGAAAGCAATAGGTAATAATATGCACAGAGTAATTTTGAAACATACAAAAATAGTTCACAGGTACAGAATGAAAATGCCTCCTTTCTCCCTCTGTTCCTTTCTCTAGGCAGATAAGTGAGACTTTAAGAAAATCATTTGGGAGACCTAAAACCTATATTTTCAGATAATATTCTAGTCCTTCTGCATTTTTTTCTATATATGCAGAAAATGGAATAATTATATAAGATGGCTTGTCTGTCCTCTTTCCTTACATCTTTCTGACGTGATTCATTTTTCAGTATTGTATAATTAATCAGGAGTGTTGTCATTATCTTTTCCAGACCTCAAAAATACTATCTTCCTTTGTCCTAAGTAAGGCCTTCTCTCTTCACAGACCTTAAAAGACTGAGGGACAGCTTGAATGGGACTCACATCCATTTTATTTTAGCATCATATTTCATCTTTGAGTTACATTGTAATTTTGTTCTCAGTTGCCATTACTCATTGTCAATGTTATATTTAGTATTTATCAAAGGTTCTCTGGGTACAGTATGGTGTGGCATTTTCAATAATGTATAGATCAGCTGCTTTTCCAGACCATGAATAGCTGTAGCCTAAGTAGGAAACAAAAAGAAGTGGTTTCAATATTATATATACCTAGTGACAAATTTTTATCATGAGTGGATTTGGGAAAGTGGAGTGAGAGGTACTGAATTCATACAAAGTATTTATGCGAGTCACTTTGTGATTTGAGTTTCATTTTTTTTTTTATGCTAGTACATTTTGGAGACTATGCCTAACATGAACTCCCTCAAGTACTCCAATGTGCATAACTTAATAAACCTACTAGTTTATTTTTAAAGTCAAAGTTTTCTTGGAGCTGGTAATACACAGCATTTGATTCATGTAAGACTTCTGAAGAGCCGTCGTGACGTACAGGCTTATTTTAGAATTTAGAGTGTAAGCTCTAGAACTAATTATCTGCCACTTACTAGTGATATAGTCTTAGGCAAGTTCTTTAACTTCTTGGTGCATCATTTTTTCCTATCTGTAAAACAGAAATGATGATAGCGCTTACCTCACTGTGTTATTTTACAGATGACATTGAGTTAATGTATGTGAAGTGCTTAGTTTCGTGCATGGCACATCGTAAGAAATTAATAAGCACTCATTTTTATTATTTGACTGGTGGATTACTGTAGATCTAGCCTAGTTAATCTTGATGCTTTACTGTAATGTATTCTCATTGAGTAATGACATATATTTTGAAACTAAGTATTGTATAGCTCTGATGGTGAAAATAAATGTATTTCCTAAATTGACAGTGAGCAGTGCTAATGAATAGGACTGAAATTCTTCTCTAGTAAAAACAAATGTTTGCAGCTTGTGTAAACATCATTGTGGTAATGGAAATTGAAATTCATCATAATATAAAATACATGATTTGATAAATGAAACATTACACTTAAACGTATAAATGTATTTACAGCTGAGAATTGGTGACTTATGACACAGAAACAGTGGCTTAATGCTCCTTAACTGCTAATGTGTTCTCATCTCATGTGGCATCTTCTGTTATTTTTGGTGTGTGTTGTAAATGACCAGGCACTATTTAATGAAGCCCTGGCTTGCATGCTGCTGACGCAGAAGGTAGCCCTAACACAGGCATTTGCATGCTAAACATCCCCTTGGTGACAATTCCTCAGGTGATAAAGGGGCTAATAACATTTATTATTATATCTGTGTGGAGAAAATGAATGTTTCGCCCCCATTAGTTGGAAGAAGAGAGATGAGAGCTCAAATCAATTCATCTAGGTACTCTAATATCTCTTTTTAGTACTATTTTAATATTAATTTCACCAAAGTTAAACAGAAAAAATGAAAGCTAGAAATAAGTCACCTAAATATTACTATGTGACAAAAAGACTGTAAAGGGGGTGCACATCTATCCTTTAATAGAAAAAAGCAACAGCTAACGTGGTAGCAGGAACCATTACGGCATATTTGATGATGCTGTATAGAACCTTGGACATAAAGAGAGGCGTCTCAGCCCCGTTTACAAATACGATGACTTACAAACTGGTGCCCAGCTTTGCCTGGGGAGGCACGAGGAATGGTTTGGAGGTGAGGCAGCGGGTTACCAGATCCTGTGTTCTTAGTAAAGAACAGGCTTCAGGGTTCCATCAACTGTGATTGTCTAGGAAATGCTGTTAAGAAAAACTTTTCTTTGAAGTTAAAAAATCAAAACCAAATCCAAATCCCAATGCATTGAAAGTGATGCCAAAACTTTCTGAGTTTAATAAACGTGTCTTTGAGGCTGTTGATTATGTGTGTGAACACAGAGAAACGTTTTATCGGGACCAACCACCCAATATGGGCTTTTGGGCCAACAAGGCTGCTGTCCAAGGTATAGATTTCTCATTCGCAAATTTGTGGAAAATATGCTGTGTACCCCTCTGTTTTTTAGGATAACTTGTGAATTTTAACTGGGTGGTTCTGCTTTCACTAAAGTTACTAACCATCATTTGTACACAGTAACACATATTAATGAGACTAGGGCTTCTCTTTCATCCCAGGCCCTCTGTGCAGCCAGTGCTTAGTTCCATAACACTGCTAATCAATTCATAAGATCGTACTTCAGTAATGAGTGACCATCTGCCACGGTAGACCGAAAGCAGGCTTGTGGTGCATGAATTTATCAGTTGTTTTAAGCTAGCAAGGAAATTGGCTTTCACTGTGTTTGTAAACTATAGTATTAAGATATTCATTGAGGCTATACCTAATCTCCTATATCGTAATTTAAGAAAACCAACTTAACTATGTACAACTGAATTGTACATTTTATTAAAATTTAAAAATCATGGTAACAAGACAGGGATTTCTGAGTTATAATCAATAAGACTAATTTAATTTAGAAGTAGCTGAGGAGAAAGACGAAAATCAAGTACTGTAGTTTGAATTATGGAAAGTGTCACATTTAATTTCACAATTGGTTCTGGTGTGTTTGGGGATTTAGAATAATTTTATACCTTAACATTCAATCTTTATTTTACAGTGAATAAGCTAATTTTAGATGACTGCTCAACCTGTGTCTGCTTGCTATTATGGAATATTAGCTTTGGAATAATCTGGTAATTCTTACTTAACACCAATTAATAAGGAATTAAAATTATAATTTTAGATGTGAACAAAGTGCTTCAAATTATCACATTATGTAGTTTATATAAATTGGCATTAGTGACAGGAAAAGAAGGCATGCTGCCTGAAGACGATTTTCTTCACTTGTCTTGGTTCTGCTTTGTACATATACGTTGGAAGAAATTGGCTAATTGTGAACGTCATCATCGTGCTGTCTTATTGGTGGTTGCTAGATATGGAAATGCACATGAGACAGTCTCAAAACCCCTCACCTGTCAAATTGGAACGTATGTCAGCTAAGCTACCTGAGGTCAGAACAACTAACCAGATTCACTCGATTGAGTCAACTCGTTATTCAGGAGGAAAAAAAAAAAAAGAGCTCCCTTGTTTGTTAGCTCTGAGTAGAATTTTTAAAACTAATTGCTGCAGCACAAGTTTGGAAGTTGTTTTGGTGAGTGGTTTTCTTCTCCCAGTTGATGGATCTGTCAGGTGTGTTTAGATGTTCAATTTCGCGTTGTGTGAGGGCCGGCCTTGTGCACACTTGATCTAAGCACAGAAAGTTTATGGAAACGTTAAAATTAACCCAATAAAAATCACTGTAATTACCTTTGAACCGTTTGTCTGAGACTATATTCAGTGGTTGGCAAGTGAATGTTTCTGTATAAAATATAATCTTTGTGAAAACTGTATTTTTCTCCTTAAATAGTGTCCAAAAGGAAGCTTGAAAGGTAAACAGCTAACCCCTTGCATTTAGCAGCTATCAGTTTTGCTGGGAGTATCACACGTGTTGCTTATGGATAGGAACACTATACAGTGAGTTAGGTGAGATTATTTGTGACTGTGGTGGGGTCATTTTCAAAATGACTGCTCTTCTGAGTTGAAATTATCCTATGACTTAACTTTCATATGAGAGAACTATTTCTGCTGCAAAAATTCACCACTAAGTTGTTGAAATTTGTGGAGGGATTTCTTTTTAGTAAACGAAGTTAGTAAAACTGATATGCAGAATTTGGCAAAGAAATACAGACAGTTGTGCTGGGACTTGGGGGAAGGTGAGGGGGAAAAACTAGTCTTTTAAGCTAAGCTTAAACCAAATGAGCGATGTACTTTATAGTGGTAAAAATTATGCTATCAGCACAATTATTATGTTAAGCTTAAGGCACTGATAGTTAAAACTTTTGAATTTTGTTAAACCAGTAGTCATAGAGTATTTCGTGAAAAAATGAAAACCGTAAAAGTTGCACGATGTTCCTGGTTATCTGTTTGGGTTCTTTTGAGGAGGACACGTGAAGGGTGTTTCTTAATGCAAGTGGGAATGCTAAACTTTGACCCAGCTTTTGTCATAACTTCGTCTCTGGTCACTGTCAGCTTCAAGTTCATATTCCCTTTTATAGCATTGGTTATTGTTCTGATTTTATTGAAGGTAAGATGAATGCCTTGACAAAATTAGGGTAGCTGTTTGTGGTATTGTGAAATCCAGTTATACTGGATAAAGGTCTGTTTCAGGCCTTATCTCTTTAGATATTTCTGGAGCCAAAGAAATTCCATTTTAAGGATAGGAGTTGGATAAAGTTAGGAGAGTCTCCCACTTGCATACTGGGGAAAAATCCTGTGCTTTTGGTTTCGTTTTACTGATATTCTTTAAAATTAAGGGGAGATGCATTGGAAACATTACAACCTTCTATGAAGAAATGGATTTTTAAAATCATTTTTTAAAAAAAACTTCATTTTTGGGTGGCTGGAGAAAGAATTAGCACATCCTTAGGATCATAAAGGATTTCTCTGCCTTTGTAATTGATAGCATTGACAAAATAGTGAAGTACATTTTTTGTAAGTGACTGCCCTCCCTTTAGCAAATGTTTTTGCAAGTAATAAGGCAAAATTAACAAACGATAAATTATTGTAGTGGTGGCTGTTCACCAGCCTGCCCACCCATTCGTGCTGTACAGCACTTCATGGAAAGTTATGTTTAATGTCACTTAATGAGTCCTTAGAACTGGTGTGCTCTCAGACACTTTGATGGGCTGTTAAATTTACAAATGTTCTAGGGCTATAAATTATCATTAAACGTTAGGAGAGAAAGAGACAAGTTTTTCTATGCATTTCACATGATTTATTTATACTTCTAAACCAGGAAGCTGAGAACAGGTGAGGATTCGGTGCTTCTGTTCACATTTTGGAATTTAATCTGAACTTGGTACAGTTCTGGATCTGGATCAGAGAGAAGTTTACATGAAAGCAAATGTAAACCTTTACTAAGTAGCTTTACGTAACGGTTAAAGGAAAGTGATTTTCAGTAGGTTCATTGTTGAACAAATCTTAGGACCCGAGAAGTAAGGTTAACTACTGGTTCTTCAGAGGAGACTGACCTTAAATATTACCAGTATCCTCCTTCTCCACTCCCTCCTCCTCCTTCCTCTCCCATCATCTCACTGCTCATTAGCACCTTCACTGGCATCCCTAGACAAAATGGAAGTGAGTAAAACACATCTGGAGAAGCACTACTATGTGGTGGTTAGGAGAACTACCTTGGGTTTAGAAAGTTCTGGGCTTGAATACTAGCGGGACTGTGCAGTGGTTAGAACTGCCTTGATTTAGTCAGTTCTGGGCTTAACTACTAACTGTGGGGACTTTTAAGTCAATTACTCAAACTCAGTACAGCTCAGTTTTCCAGGAAGTAGAAGTAAAATGATAATATTGAGTGTTGTTACAGGGATTGAATTAGAGGATGAATGTGGGATGATTTGCTCACCACAGTGGCATAACGGAGATGCTCAGTAAGTTACAGTCGCTATGGTTCACAATGGCTGCTAAAGCTCCAGTCATCAGATCCACCTTCTGGGCATCAGGATAGAAAAAAGAATGAAGAAGAACGTGTCCTCTGACTCTAAAAACTCCCGTATGCATACATCTGCCTTGTCATATTGGTCATTACTTAATCACTTATCTACAGGGGGTCTAGCCTATAAGATGAAGGGTTTTGTTCGTTTTCAGGTAGCCATGCATTCAGTTAAACATTGGGAGATACAGGGATTCTGTAGATATTCTGGAAACAATACCAAATCAAGGGAAAGTCAGGTATAAGAGAAGGTTATTATCTGCTATAAATTCCTCTGTCTCCATTACCAGACTCTCTTCACTCGAGAAACAGCTCATCTAAAATCAAACTCACATTAACTTGTTTTTTCTTTTGTATTAAGATCAACTTAAATCTCCCAAAATAGTACCTGTGACATCCTCTTTTCCTTCCTCTTTCTTATCCCCAATTTAATAATGATGACAATAGGTACAGTGTTTTTAGTTTAATCCTCATTTAACTCAAACCAGTGAATTAGGTATTATTCCTACTTGACAGATAAGAAAACAGAATGGGAAGTATCTCCCTCACGGTCAGGCAGGGCCGCAGCCCGCTGAGGTATTTGGTCCAAACACATTCTCTCAACCTTTGTGTTCCTGGGCTTTCTACACATAACCAGTTTTCACATTTTGTTGACTTCACCTTAGCCAGGCCACGTTGTTTGGGCACTAATGTTTCTTTTGACCTTGAGTCAGGCACTCATCCCTAGTGTGATGAGTGACCTTCCCTGGATAGAGAGGAGCCCAACCCTGCTTCCTGCGACAAGGACTCTTGTCAGTGATTCGAGGGATGGAAGCAGAAGCTAGCTGAGCACGGAACCTTGCTTGAGGTAGACTCTTAACGTCCCTTTGTCTTTACTCCTGTCTCCTAAGACATTTCTGCTAGATTTTTTCTGCTAAAGTTATCTTTTGCCAGGCTGTCTGGCTTAACTTGTCTGGTTATCTTCCAAAAACATGTATCTGATTGCATTTGTCTTTCCTTTTTGTTGTCGTTATGTGTGTATGTGTATGTGTTTAATTGAAGTAAAATTGACATATAATATTACATTAGTTTCAGGTGTACAACATAAGGATTCACTATTTGTATATGTACAAAAGAATCACCACAGTAAGTCTGGTTAACATCCATCACCATAAATAGTTTCAAAAATTTTTTTCTTGTGATGAGAATTTTTAAAATCTACTCTCTTAGGGGCACCTGGGTGGCTCAGTCAGTTAAGCGTCAGACTCTTAGTTTCCGCTCAGGTCATGATCTCCTGGGTTGTGAGATCCAGCCCCGCGTGAGGCTCTGCGCTCTGCGTGGAGTCTCCTTGAAGATTCTCTCTCTCTGCCCTTGCTCCCACTTGTGTGTATGTGCTCTCTCTCTTTCTCTATCAAATAAATAGATAAATTTAAAAAAATCTGTTGTCTTAGCAACTCTCAGTTATACAATACGTATCAGTAACTATAGTCAGCATGCTGCACATTGCATTCCCAGGATTTATTTCTCTTATTACCAAAAGCATGCACTTTTTGATCCCCTTTGCCCATTTTGCCTACCCCTGACCCTGCCTCTGGCAACTGCCAGGTGTCCATGAGCTCTTTTTTTTAAGATGCCACATATGAGTGAGATCATGCAGGGTTTAATCTTTTTCTGACTCATTTCACATAACAAAATGCCCTCTCGGTCCATCTGTGTTGTTCTAAATGGCAAGATTTCCTTTTTTATGGCTGAATAATATCCCGTCGTATGTGTAGACCATATATTTTTTTTAATCCATTCATCCATCAGTGGACACTTAGGTTGTTTCCTTATCTCGGCTACTGTAGAAAATGCTGCAGTGAAGATGGGGGATTGCATCTTTCTTTTGCTTAAAAACCTTTGATTGCTCCGCATTTCCTGGAAGATGACTCTCCCTTCTAGCCCCATCTTCTCGTATCAATGTTTACCATTTCCTTCTACTCACTATTTTCAAGACATTCCACATTACTTTCCTTTCTCTTAAAATTTCATACTTTCTCACCCCCTTTCAAACATGGTGATCCAAAGCTGGAATGTTCTTACCCCTCTTCTCCACATTATTGGATCCTGTTTATTCTTCGGGTCTCAGGCTATATTAGTTACTCCTGCGTCCACGCACCTAAAGTTTTACAGACAAAACTATTATTGTACTAATTAGTTTATATTATGTGTCTTTTTCTTTTCTTTTTTGCCTGTAAGTTAGTAGTAGGGACTTTCCATGTCTGTTTTCCCCTCTCTGTTTCCTTAATCAAGCATGGTAGTGGGCACATAGTTCATGCTCAATAAATGTTTACTCAAGAAAATATATTGTGAAAGAACTAACTCTTGGAATATAGTGGAATAAGAGACTTTTGCAGGGATGTGTTATGTAACATTATGTTACATTTGCCCAACATAGTGAGAAATACATTTGACTTTGCTCCTTTGAGAAGGAAAAAGACTGTGAAGCCATGCTGAAAATACAAGACACATATTAAGTCAAAACAAATGTATTTTTTAAGTATATCTTTTAACTGACTTGGTGCCTCTCTCATTTGGGAAACTATATAGACCTAGGCAATAAAGAAATGATTTTTTAAATTGCAGTGTGTAACATTCATAAATATGTAAATGTACGATCGACTTACAATAAATAATTTCAGAGTAATTGGTAATTTACAGTACCAGGACTGACAGATTGCTGTTGAATTGCTGGTGAAAGTAAATGAAACATGGCCAGCACAATTAGGAGTTGCCCAAATGGGGATCTTGTTTTTTGTTTTTTAGAAAACGAGACATGCCAAGTGGTAAAGATTTTGTCAATATTCTTTATCGTTGCAGATTTGTGCAACTCCATTTATAAATGAAAGTCAGGTGCAGGGTGAAGCCTGGAGTTGTTGGATTACTCGGAAGGGATGTGTGTGAGTCAGGCACTCTGCATCTCCTGTCTGAGACGCGCTCGTAGGGCTTGCGACTGTCAGAGTCTGGTGCTCCTACCGGGAGCCACAGCCATGCAGTGCCCTCAGGCTGACTTCTTTTGGAGATCTATTTACAAATGGGAAATTGGAGGAGTCAGAGTTTTGTAGCCAGAGGTAGAAACGTGGGTCTTGGCTCTGTGCAGCGCCTTTTGTAGAGCTGATTAAGTTGTTCTTTTATCCACAAGTGGTAGAAGATGACTGTATAAGTGTGCATCTTGGGGGGATGGTGGTGGTGATGAAAGATAGAGGATAGTTCAGCTCATGTAGAAATCAGAGTGGAGCCCGATGCATATTAGAATTTGCCTGCGTGTGTGTTCATGTGCTTTTTTAAAATTTATTTTTATTTGCCAAGGCAAAGGCATGGCCAGGCAAGAGGACATGCAAGGTCCACTAGTCTTGGTTTCTTAACATCGTCACTCCGTGCTGTTGGTTGCTTCGCTCATTCGGCGCACGTTTATCAAAGTACCCTATTGGCGCAAGGCACGTTGGGAATCTGAAGAGGAATGAAGCTGGGTGCGTCTTGAAGAGCAGGGAGGATGGTTTTCCTAAGCAGCCATATTAAAAGATACCTTGATCCTTTTCATCTTAGTGGACATGTTCTGAGTTGTATGTTTCATTAATTAGGCAGTCAGGCGCGTTATAACATTTTTGTCAGAGACTCAAGTGGCATTGTCATACATTTCCTCGTGTTGCGTGTAGTAGTTTTCTCCAAAATAGCAGACCAAAGTGTTTTTTCCCTCCTCGTCGTAACTCGGACTCTGAAACTTTGGTGTGCTAAAACTGTCAGGAAGCCTGTGCCTATCCTGTCATCGCCAAACCTGACATTTCTGAAGATGATGCCCAATGTATTTTCTGACACATTTCAGTTGATTCAAGCTGAGAGGTACTTCTTATCTTTTGATTTGTCAGTCTGCTGGCCTGAGGAATCTAGCTACAGTCCCCAGGAATCCTATGACATGCGGAAGGCGGATCACTGTGTTCAACTGCTGTCAATTAGTGTTTGGAAACGGAGGGAAAAACACCAGCGCGTGAGAACGTCACAAGTTCATCTAATGAACTTTGTGTAAAATGGATTTCATGCTCACACATTTTCTTACCAGTATGAAGTAACCGAAAATACATCAAGATTTTACTTGAATAAGTGCTGAAAGCTCTAAGTTTTCCTTCTGTGGTTTTTACTCATTTAAGAGACAGAGGAAAATTTCTGGCAGGATTAAATATGAAATCTTTGGATTGCATATGTAGTACACACATAAAGATATTGTACCTAAAATGGGCGTGGCACATAGTAGGAGGTCAGCAAATCTGTTTAACGAGTGAAGGAAGGATTGTGGGAAGGTGCTGGGGGATATATATGTATTTTTTTCTTCTTGAAATGCATGATTTCTAATCTAAATATTTAATATGTTCACTTATTTTAGGTGGATGTTTTTCTTTATGGCAGAAACTTAAACTGTATTTTGTTTTCACGCGTATTTGAATTTCACCACGCCCCAGCTGAGCACCTCGGTGCTCCTCCTGCTTTATATGTCTCAGAGTCCTCCTGGAGACGGTAGAAAAGAAGAACGGCACTAATTTTAGCAGTAGTTTTCAATTCTTTTTCTTTACTTACGAACAAATGCAAACTCTTTGGGACAAACTTGCCTTTATTATGAGGGTTTTTTTTTTCTTTTCTTTCTGTCTTACTTTCTTTGCCTCTTGTCATCGTAAGGTCTAAAGTAGCAGATCACAGCTGGGCAAGTGGTGGTGCTGGGAGGTGACTAGGAACCAGCTTCTCTGATTAGGAGGTAAACTTCCCTAGAGCAGAAAACCTGTTTTACTGATTTTAGAATTTCTCCCAGTTTCTGGTGCAGTGGCCAGCATCTGGATGGTACTGAACAAGTGTTTCTTAAATGGAACCTTAACTTGATGATTGAAGGAATAGAGAACCCTGCTCCAGAGCTATTTTCTCTCTCTCTCTCTCTCTCTCTCTCTCTCTCTCTGTGTGTGTGTGTGAGAGAGAGAGAGAGAGAAAGAGAGAGAGATGGTCACTTTCTTATGGGTTGAAATGTAATGGTATAGTAGGATGGATAGGGAGTAATGGAATCTGCTGAGTTAGGGTTAATTTTCCCTGTGTTAACACTGGAAAGATGCAAGTGTGCAAAAGCCTTTGGATTTGGCTTTTGATGATCCTTCCATAAAAGTACGTTGGTCGTGGGTCGGAGTTTCCTCCACAGCACCACGGATGTGCCTTCTGCCCTTGGATGTTAAGATCAGGCAAAGGGGTAGAAACTGATCCCTTATTTGGCTCCTAGAGGAGAATGAAATTGTTAGGTCTGGCTGTTCTCAGATATAGTCAGAAGTACCCGAATTCATCCAAATTAACATTTGGGTTTTTTTTTTTAATTTAAATTTTGTTTGTTAAATAGAAAGAATCGGCCCCTAAAAGTTTTCTTAGTGGTATTTTCTAGAACCACACCTTGGAATGAATATAGTGGATCTTTATGTAAAGAAACCTTTACTGGTGCAACTGAGAGATTGACGTGTGCAGCTGTTTCTTAATTGGCAAGATACTTTCCATTAGCAACTGAAACGTGGCTCTTTTCTTTCTTTCTTGTTTTTAAAAAATATATATAAGCCTTGGAGCTTTCTTATCCTTTTATTTTTATTTTTTTAAGAAGGTGTTTGTAGACTTTATTCATCTATATCTCCTACACTGCATTAGCTCCCAGTTACCCACATGTGGTTTATTCAGCCTTGGGAATTATCTGCAGAAATTTGTCAAATCCCAGGCTGCTCTCTGCTGTCCTCATTTGTATGAATTATGTCAGTGTCATCAGTGTGGGCTGCGGTATAGCAGCCTAAACCAAGCATAGCTGGGAAGGCAAATCAACCCATCCCCTCTATATTATATTCTAAGGCAAAATATTCATCATTTTTGTCAATCTTTTTCCCTTTGGGATCATTCTACCCGTTATTAACACTGTTGACTATGAATTATATGCGCTGTGATTAAAGATAAAACACCACATAATATGAAATCTTATAATTCACTTTAATTCTCCAAAGTTTCTTAGTAAAATTAAATCCTTTGATTTGATCAAAGATGCTGTGTGGAAAGGTTGGATTGAACTTGGGTTACTGGTTTCAATATAATGCTTATTAAATCCTAACATAGTTTCTCTAATTACTTCTCTAACTCCTTACTTAAATGAAATACTTGATCTGGAAGTTACAAATAATTTGAAGAGTGATTTATAAATGGAAAGTTATTTTTTGTTGTTTTGGATGTTAACTATCTTTGGGGCTTTAGCTGTGCTCTTTCTTTCTTACTCTATGTAAATAAGATAAGGCGTGTCCAGTTTCTGACCTATTCGGTGTAAAACATAGCCCATGGCCTCTTTGGGGGGCATAGAAAAGATAGACGGAGACACCCCCCCCCCTTGTGCTGATTTTTATCTCCAACAGACTGAGGTTACTGATCACGGGATAGAGAGTTTTTAGTCAGATTTTAAGAGAAGTCAGCTTTTAGAGTGCGAGACAATTTGGGGGGTTGATTTTTTTTTTCAGTCTGCTCTCTAGAAACCAGAGAGGAAAGGATGCATAATGGGCTGCTGTACTTGTGCGTTTCGGCAAAGATCTAATCTTTTTGAATTCATTGCTTGTGAGTTATTATTTCTAATCACACGCTTGATTGACTCCAGCTAAGTGACTGTCTGACTGCAAAGGCAGGAGTGTTAAATCCAAAACCATAAGTGCGCATTTTAACTGAAAATAGGGATCATCATGGAATGCCTTCTCAATCAGTAGTGCCTGACACCCCCCCCCCCCCCCCCCGNCGAATGTATTTTTAAATAGAAGTTCTCTTGTATCCTCATGTAGGAACGGAACATCACAGAGCATGATTGAGCTCCAAGAGGGAAGATTGAAACCCTGGAGGGGATATCAAAGTGGTAAAAACTAAGACTCCAGTGGAGCCACGACGAGTGTAGTTAATATGCCACGTTAGTCTGACAAGCCAGTCAGGTGCCCCTTAAAACTGGAGATTACCTTGTCATTTTCAAGATTAAAAAAAAAAAAAAAAAAGGAAGAAAAAGAGGTTAGTAGTAATATTTTTTAGAAGCAGGACTTGGCTGTTTCTCTCAGCGCTTTTTTGCATGAAAATCCAGTAGAGACCTGATTTTCTCTTGGCGATTCACATAGTTATTTTTCAACATTAAAATAGTGTGGCTCTGAAATAATTTGTTTTCATTCAAAATAGAACAAGATAGAGTAAAATCCCATGTCGGGGAAAAAAAAAAAAAGCAGCAATGAAAGCTGAGCTGTCTCTTCACATAGGGTTTCGTTTTGTTTTTTGGATCACTTTTTTTAAAAAGTTGTTAGGGAGTTGTTTGAACCTGTAAGTATATTGTTCGTAATAGTATAACTTCCTAATGAGGTTTTTTGATTATATTTCTGGAATTTGTGCCTTTCTTGCTTTAGGAACACATAAATATTCAAGAGTTGCTTCTGGATTTTTGAGAGAGAATATTTACACAATTAGGAATCTTACAGGAAGCTGACGTGAATGTATGTCCGTGGCTTTCCTGAAAGCTAAAATAACCGTTGATCTTTACAAGAGAAAAAGGTCCTTATCTAGAGTCAGCTGCAGGTACTCAAAGATTGTGTGTGTGTGTGTGTGTGTGTGTGTGTGTGGCCTTCACAATAAGGCAGAATTATAAATGAACACATGATAAATGGTCTGAACACCTTTCTGCCTGGAAGAAAGCCAGTGAAAGCTAACATTTTCCACATATGGCTAGCCTGTTTTTTATCAGGATATTTCAGTGGCAACTTAAAAAATAATTGCAGGTTTTGCATTAGATAATGTCTGTGTGATTTGGGCTTCTTTAAAACACTACCTGATTTTGTGAAACTGCTTGAAATTTTAACACTCTCAACACCACATTGATATGTCAAATATCTGCTGTTTTATAGTTTAAAAATAATATTTTTATTTTATCGGAACATCACAAAGCTTCCATCTGGAGGACCCATCCAGCTCTATCTCATGCCGAGGGAGGAGATGGAAGTTGCTGTGAATCAGTTCCAGCAAGAAGCATTATCTGCATAATTAGCGCAGCGATGGTACTGTGGGGGATGGGGATTATGTGTGTAAACTATACAGGCTGTGATAGTTGGGTGTTAATCTTTTTATGAAGGTCATTGGATGACTAGTAGGAACAGGTGCTAGGACGACTATGAGTTCTCTAAGGATCAAAAGGTTAGATAAACTGCTTTTAGGATTTATGCAGGGTAGTGATTTTCATGTCAGTTTAATTACCCTTATGTTTTACAAGACTGTCAATCAGGGTGCCTTAGAAATCTTAAGGAATTGGAGGCCCTGAAAATTTTTGAGGTCTTTTCTGATTGGCTTTATTTGATAATCATTCTTTTCATGATGACCTTAGTTGAAATGAAGAGTTGCTAGGACTACAAGGCCTGCTTTAGTGTCAGAAGGAGATTTAATCAGGACTCTATCATCCAGTGAGAAAAATGCCTTTCATTCTCTTTTCATTTATTTGAAATTGCTTAGTGATTCAGGAATCTCTTATTGGGGTCATTACTTTGATTTTTAACTTAGCAATGTAACTCTCGAAATACTTTATGTAAATGATTTCATTCAAGGTGCACTGTGTTTAAAAAGCTATCAATCAGGTGAAAATTGTTTTTAATTTATTTCACTGCAGAAGCATGATCTGTCAGAAAGAAATGGAGAGAGAACAGAAGTTCATACAGTAAGGGTCATGCTGTGCCATCCAATCACCAATTTATAATGGATTTTCAGTGTTTTCTTCCTTTTTAGGAAACTTGAAACATCTTGAAGATTGTTTATTTTAATTTGGTGGTAATAATTACAGTGGCCGCATTTCAGTTAATAAGTTGCATGCCATTTTTCAACCCCAAAGAAATAAAAGAAACTTACATGATATTTAAAAATACCCTCAGCAATTTTTCCAGGCCCGTTATTTTTATAAAACTTGAGATTTTATTTTTATTACTGTGAGACACTTAGAAATGAGTAACTAGCAAATAAACTTAGTGATACAATTCAAGTTTACATCTTGGTTAACAAGATGAACAAGATCCAGCTTTTCCGAAGGTTTACCTTCATCCTTCTTTTTTTTTATGATAAAAGAAAATTGTTAAAGTTGTAGAGTTTCAAGTCTTGTAGGAAAATGATCTTTAGTAGTTTGTGTTACCTTATCACTGTTTGGAGATGATGGAGCAAATTTTTGTGTCTTTTGCCAAAACAGTGAGTCTTTCTGAAATTTCATTTGGATATAGTTTGTTTTACTCCCTATTTTGCCCCTGAGTTTCTATGTCCGGAAAGTTATTTCCTTTAACTTTTATTCATCTAAGAGGATTCTGGGATCTTATTGCCGATTTTACAGTCTGGTAAACAGAAAATGTATTCTCGTAGTGGCTCTCTTCCGTTCCCAGCAGTTCATTAAGTAAGCTTCCCCTGTATTAATAAAGTGACTGACAGGAATATCACAACCAGGGCCTTTCTGTTGGAGAGCTGCTCACAGCTTTGTTCCAGATCTTCTCTGTATATTGCAGTGAGAGCTTCTCTTTGCATCGATCTCCTAATGAAACAAAAAGCAAGCTCTCCTTGATAACTTTTTAATACTAATTCTGTGTGTTAGAATTACAGCAGCTACCAAGTAGGTTTAAGGTCCAATCAAGGTAAATCTTTAGGATGAGCTTCTATTTTTTAAAATTATGTTTCAAAGTCTATTTTGAAAAGAGAATTTTCACTGTCTCGGGCAACTTTTTTGCTTGCTTGAGCTATTGATGAATGCAGGTTCTGATAACATACAGGTTTTCCTGGTTGTAAGAGACCAGAGCTATATATCTCTCTCTATATGTAGAGAGAGATATATATATAGTAAGATGGCCTTATATATAGTAAGTATATATATATAGTAAGATGGCCTTATTAGGCCTTCTTCAGTGATTCATGTATTTTCCTGACTATACATTTTCATTAAGCTATTATAATACCACTCATTATACATGGCGTGGAAGTTACAATTAAACGAGTTTTGTGTTTACCAGTAAAAGTTACTTCCTAAGAAACATCAGAAATGATTAAGAGAAATACAGTTCTAGTCTAATAACCTGAGATAGTTTTCATGCAGGTGTTTCTATATAACATATGACACAGCAAAGAATAGCTTGAAGTTCCCCACTGAATGGTGATATTAATGTAGATTTTATGTTGAAATTCGTTGTTAACCTCTGAGAAACGTAGATGTATTTGAAGGAAGCCTGTTAATCATCCCTAACTCCCCACTTCCTAACCTGTGTTAATGTTACGTGACTGGGTTGTCAAAATTGTTGCGTAGCTGGTACCGAAGCAGTAACCCATTCAGTTTCTTTAAATGAAATTTAGCAGAGAAAATGACTTGAAATAACTACACCTTGCATGTTCATTTATTCCTTGGTTGCTGCTAAAGTGCTTTTTGTTTCTAATCAGGTCAAGGGTGTGGATTCAGGCTGCATTTGACTAGCTAGTTAAGTTGCTTTCCAAGGCTAAAAATGCCTGTGCCAGGCCTGACCTGCTCGCTTACCAGTATTTGTCTTTGGAACCAGTTGAAAGATCAGTGTGACTACAGCAACACAAACCCATATCCTCCTTGAAAAAAATAAAGAGTTGTAAGCTCGTGTACTATGAGCTGTTGTATTCACGTATCTGCAATTAGAACCTAGAATCCTTAAAACAAGCCAACCAAGCAAACTCAAAGAAATAACCTTGACGTGTCTGTCAACGAAATAGAATAAAGAAAACCTAAAAAAAAAAAAAAAGAAAGAATATCTAATATATTTACTTACAAAATTTGAATATTCATTGACGTGACCTCAACCTTCTTTTCCTACATTGCAGGCCACGTGTAAGTCAAAGCTTGAGCAAGTTGTTTTATTTTGTCTTCTATGGAATTTTTACACAGTTCAGTTTTTGTAGGTAACGCGTGATTTAACCTAGCCAAAAACCCTATGCTGATACAGCATTTGGTTCATTGTGGGTTAAGATATCTCCTAACGTTTCATTTATACTTACTGATTGAATATAAAACTATTTTAAACACTTTCTTTTTGTGATATGATTTTTGTAGCGTCTCCTTAAACTGTGGCATATCCAGCTTGGGTTTTATGTCATCATTTCTGCCCGTGGACTCTGGCCTCGTATGTGTGGTGGAGTGATAAAGCTGTGTTGCTAAGCAGAGTTCTGCCAGGCAGTTCATGCTGGGCTTCCTATCTGCCATTGCCCCACTTTCATGTTTCTATGAGGATGGAAATGAGTTGAGACAGAATATCATTGGGAATAGGCGCATAGTTAAGTGCCCAGGTCTCCCGATTCTCCATTGAGTCATCATGAGTGTCTCTGAACAGCGCCAGCGGTATTCTTGGCACGCGAGGCTCGGCGGGAATAACACTGAAATAGCAAAGATCGAAACCTGCGTTGCTGGAATAGTCTCTGCTTGCTGGATGACCTTTTTGGTCTTTCACCTTTGAATCTGTGCCTATGTCTCAGTGCCGCCGTGGAAGGATCAGGGCTCCCATAAAAAGTGCCGGGGAGAAGGCAGGAAAGATGTGAATAAAATGAGCAGCTGGTGACACAATTGTGTTCTTTTTTCTCAGTGTTCATGGAATTTGTATCAGAAACATGGGACTTGGACACCATAAGCATTGAAAAAGAATCAAAAGATAATTCTAGTTTTTCAATAGCAAAATTTAAGAAAGGGTTTTAAAAAGAGACATTTTTGTGTGTGTGATGATTCAATAATGGCACGACAATTCTGTAAAAGTAGGGTGGCCCCAGATAGTCTGCGTTCGTAAAGACAAGTATCATGGTGTGTCCTAATGGTTGACAAAAATAACTCATTTGCTTTTTCACACAAAGGGTTTGGTTATGTGTTTATATAAATTAACCAGACCCTGCAGTTGAAGTGCTATGTGTTTATTAGGCTCTCCAAAATGTCTGCCAGGCTGCGGAGCCTCATAAAGGGAGGCGGGTGCTGCGTGAGGCTGGTCCGCTCAGCATTTCTCTGTAAATGCACCTCTCATGATATGCCTGAAAACCTTCAATATTATAATAATGCTAATAAAAATGGAAAACTCTGAATTCTTTATAGATGCATAAAGAAGTGTAATTTCTCTGTGACCTGAATAACTCTTCAAGTCGCTGCCCTGGCCCTTTGAAAGAAGGCAGCTCTACTCTACTGCTTTGTGTTTCTTTGAACATCTTGCTATCTGACTATTTTAAGGACGGAAATAATAGAAGAGAATTTAACTCAGGGTTATACTTTGAAGGACAGGTGGGATTCCCCCCACGCGCCCCCCCATCCTGCAATTTTCCCCCTTCCCATTCTATTGAACATCGCTATCTAGCCTTGCTTCTTAAATGAGAGGTGATCTTGTTGATGAATAAAATTAAATGATAATACAATTTTTCACTTATTCAGACTCTTCCACCTTTTGGTTTCGTCCCTTTGAGAATCGTAAATTGGATTTGTTATCGCGACCTTTCAAGAGGCACCGCTCAGTCATCCTGTTTTAATCGTGGGCCGGCAGGGGCCCAGGGGCTGGAGGAGTGCTGGGGTGGAAGGCAGAAGGGCTGTCTGTTCGGAGGCCTGTGGCTTTGGGAAGCAGGTAAATTTGGGGAGAATTGATTTTAACAGTAATCTGTTCATTCTGCCTAGTGCTGTTGACGGGCTGGTGGACACGGGGTGAGGCGTCTGCGGTAGTTCAGCCTCTGAGCCCCCGATGGGCTCCAGGGTGACTTTGCTTCCCCCGCTCTGCGTGGATCAGCATCTGGGGAGCTTGCCGCGTGGTAAGCCGTCTCCTGCTTAGGAATTATTTTTCTCGTTGTGACGTGAATCTACTACTCCTGCCACGAATGTTAATAACCAGGGGAGAAAGATCAAAGGAGGCCAAGCCCCGGGAAAACGGGAGGAGGGCAGCCTGGGCTGGCACGGCAGACAGTTAGTTCTAATGACTAGTTTTATAGGTAATTTTAGTAATGACAGATTTCGGTTGTTGCTGAAACGAATGGAAATTATTGATAGTAAATTTTCATTGTTTTTGTTTCTTTGTGTGATACTGAATGCTGGCATAAAAACTGTGCGCGGCCATAAACAGTGACAACCAAGTGCATTTTATTAGAAATTTAGAGAGGACACCCTTTTAATTACACTGTGTAATTTTAGTTGGTCGCCTTCCAATTTCCTTCTTACTTAATTTAACAGCCACTCGATTATTTGAGATTTCTTTCTTTTATAAATTAGTGTAGCCGCATATAGATGTGTATGGAATGGATAAAATCCATGTTTCACAAGAAGAAATATTACCCTCAGGATGCATTGTGTGAAGAAGACAACCAGGAAGTTTTGTAGCGCGCATTTACTGAGCATATCGCAATTAGAAAGCCCTGGGTGCGGTTAATTTAAAAAGCCTAGAGCCCTCCAAAGTCTAGGGGAGTGTTCTGTTGGCTGGGTATTTGGACATTCACGGATACTGAAGTCTTGTTTCAGCTTCTGGAATCAGCCGCGCCCAGAGCGGCCTACCCGTGGCCATCATCAGCGCCATGGCGGATGAGAGAAAGGCTGTGGCCACGCGGGGCTCTACGGCCGCATTGTGCAGGGCAGGGCGAGCCCGTGTGCAGGCGTGGCAGTGTCTCACCCAGCAGGGGGGTCATGCCCAGCCAAGAGGTTGTAGGAGCCTCCCTTCCCAGTCCTCCGCCGAGAGCTGTGTTATGCTTTGTGTGTGCCGAAAAGACTGTGCTGGGCCTCAGAGGCTCCATTTCGTGCTCCGGGGAGCCCTTCGCTTGGGAACCGGGGACGCCACTGCTCGTGGCCTCCTGGCACACTGACATGCAGGGCACAAAGAGAACATTTGGCAAAGAGCGTATTCAGTCGAAACAGTCTGCCAGAAAGACCTGCATGTGTGGGACATAACGTTTGAAAGTGTGTCCGCGTGAACAAGAGGGAAGCCTAGGGTTGAGCAGTGTGTTTCTACCGTGAATGAGGCTTAACATTTTAAATTGTGTATAAGGCTGAGGGCCCACAGCACGGGAATCTGGCTTTGTTTTGTTCTGTCCATGGTTAGGTCGAGCCTCCTAATAACAGTTGCTCGGGAGGGGCGACAGGGTGAATCACGGCACGGGCGAGGCAATGCCCAGTGCTTTGGGGACGGAACTGAGAAGCACATGTTCTGAGTGGCAAACAAGACACCTAGAGGCCGGCATCAGTCATGTAATGTTTGCAGCCCTGGTTTCAGCGAAAGTCCCACATTTCTCTATTACAACTCCTGCTTCAGAATTAACTGCAGCAGCGGTGAGGTGCATGTTGCCAGCCCCCTTCAGACGAGAGCTGGGTTTGTGTTCCTTTTGGCTTTGCTGATGCCGTTTTCCTCTTCTGGTGCTGAATTTTAAAAACTCAGTGAAATTTGTGAGCAGATGGCTAGTAGATGGCTTGGACCACCAGGCTCTGACAGCTTCTCTGCATTTTATCGTGAAGGTGGTAGCCAGGGTGGGGGGCAAGGTGGAGACGTGTTAGGGAGATGAGTCCACGTTGGGGGTTGGAGTAGGTCTTGTCCAGTTCCTTTTTTAGAGGTGGGCCATGCATGGTAAGCATGGGGAGACTCTTTTTGACACAGAAGATTTACTTGTGTTTCTCTTTCTTTTCGCCTGTGTCCTCACCCCAACTCTTCTCCTCAGCCCACCCCCAGCTTTGTTGAGAGGTGAAGAAAAATAAGATAAACTTTGAATTTTCAGCTGAAAAGATGCAAGTTCAGCTCCCCAATATCATAGTCTCTGTCATGATGAGTATTGATTTAAAATGTAGCACCAGATTTTTTTCTTATTGTTTGTAATACAGGTTAGTAAAACCTGAAAGCCATGGGGGAAGAAATCATTAGTTTTAAACATTTGTACATTAAATGGCCAGCAAGTAAAATAGACAGTATTGTCTTAGAACGGTTTTTTTAAAGATATTGATTAACTGGGCTCAAACTCTACTGCAAATGTTTGGAGACGGAGAAGAAACACATGTAACACCATCCCTAGCAGATAGCAGGTTAGCCCACTCACTGTTTTATTTAAGTGTGTGTGAGCAGGCTTCCTTCCGCACGTGGGAGAAGATGGTAGACCTCTCCCATACTTTATTCTAATGTGTCGAAATATGTTATTAGTCATAGTGGTCTGGTTCAGAGCTGTTTTCATTTGAATTCGTGGACAATCTCTTTTAGGACATAAACTTTATGTTGGCTTTCACGCAGTGGGAAATTTTTAACATTTTAAACATAGCTTTAAAACTCAGGGCTAATGACAGGAAGAGATATTCATGATTTGGTCTCAAATTGGTACCTATTATTAACATAGTTATATTAGATTTCTTTACCTTTAAGAAAGATTAGAGAAACAAAGAAAATATCAATCCACTGAGAATACCGATTTATGAAAGAAGAGGTAAGAAGTACTTAAATAAGAAACTGACAATGGAAAGAAAAAGCTTAAGACTTTTCCCAGCATCAGCAAACTTCAGAAGAAACCCTTTCTTATTCATTGATCTGTAAAGTCTATATTTAAAGGACATTAAAGTGCACTGTGCCTGGGGTGGGGGTGGAAACTAATAGAGTGCCTACATTGCTCTGCAGTGACAGTATTTGGTAACCATGTGATGCAGGAATTACCATCTCGATTTTATGGAAGGAGAAAACTGAGGTTTTGAAGATACTATGTAACTTGCCAAAGTCATATGGCCAGTATATGGTTCTGGTAAAAAATGCTGCCACCCCATCTTACTAGCTGTGTGTGTGTGTGTGTGTGTGTGTGTGTGTGTTGTACATGGATTTGTGTATCTATGATCAGGGTAGAGTAGCAGGGCCTGAAGCATCAAAACAATTAAAAACAAAACCAAACAGGAAGATGGACAGATGGATGGATGAGAGGGAGGGAAGAAGGTATAAGTCTCCCTTTGTGAATCAAGTGGATTCATTTACTCATTCACCCAGTGGGAAGAGAAAAGCTACTTTGAGAGTTAAGACCAATGCTGTGCTAGTCTGTTCTTTATTCTGCATTAAAGCTTTACGTGTACATGAATCATAGGAGCCAGAGAAGAGTCAGTTTTGATGGGTGTTCGTTAGGTTACAGGTGGTAATACAAGAGTTTGGGAAAGTAAAAGGATTTTTTTTTAAGTTAAGTATGATGTGGCTTAGTTGCATTAGACATTTGCAGCAGCTATTTTTCCAAGTACATGGAAGTGTTAGATTTGCTGTGTTTGAGTAGCTAGAGCATTGGGCAGAGGGCTTGCTTGTCATGCTGCGTCGATTTGCAGCATGTGGGCTGTGTTGTTTACTATTCCCAAGTGTAGTCTTCTGCTGTTGTCTCTGTTTTTGATCACCTTCTCGCCTTGAAGTGACCTGAGTGATATTATATAGGAAACAGGAGTTTTATTAAAATGGGAGTGATACTCCATCCCCTAGAAAACCATTTTATTCAGTGCCAAGAGAAATAGAAATACTTCCCTTCCCCCTGCTTCCTCTCGGTTGCCCATATTGGCTTTACAAGGAGGGAAGAAAGCCCGTTATTGAGGACAATATTGAAGGGAAGAGAGGTCAGGGCAGGCAGGGGAAAGGGAGGTTCTTGTAAGAACAATACATTCTTTGTGTCATTTTAAATAGTATGTGACATTAATTCTCAGTTAAAGCCGAAAGTCAAAGCCTCTTGAAATATGTATGGATCAACAGAACCACTTTTGCACCCAAAAAAAGAGAAAGGTGCTGGCAATGAGCCATATTGAAGTCTTGGGCTAAGAATTTGAAGGTGGAATGGGGGGGGGCAGTGCAGAGGTCACAACAGCAACAGGATGTACCGTTTGCAGGCTGGTAGGTCAGCCCTAAATCTCTCCTTAGCTCAGGTTTATTGCTCCTGTAGGGTTTCTCTTAGTTATCACGACTGCTATCTGCTAGTGCAATTTTCTGCTGTATTACTGTATTTAGATAAGAGAGGATTTTGAAAAATTATCAAATAAAGGTTTACAGCAGTTTACCTCATTCTCCTGGCAGGTAACTTTTGTCTCTAACAGACTGAGTTATGGTCTCTGGCCTCATGGACAGGGTATAGTCAAGAGAGCTGATCCTCCTCTTTGGGTCATACACATGCTGTCCTTCCTAATACCCATAAGAGGCTTTAGGGTAGAGGAGAAGAATATAAACACAGAAACCACATCCTAACAGCTGTCTCTAGTTAGCTCTGTTTTTCCCCCTAGCTTTTAAATCTTGCAGCGGCACCTAATTTGTCCCACATGGCTTTCCTCCCAGTGGAGCTGCTGTCCCTTTCCCTGTTGCCCGGTTTGAGCGAAAGCAAACAGTTACGAAGAATCAACTAGTTCTGGCAGTTTAGGTTCACTGTCCTTGGGTGCTGATTTGCAGGTGCCCATGAATAGGAAGGAGATCCCATCTGTAGATTGGGAGAGACTTATAACAAAGTCTGAACCCACTTTGGTGCCAGTCAACCTACCAAAATATCCCCCTATTAAGTACTCCATGAAACTAGTTGACCGAATAAATGAGACTGTGAGCCACTGAGTGGACTACTGTGATTTGAGTCGATGAGTGGTTTTGACCTAGGATGACATATCAGAGTTATCTGGAGTGTTTAAAAAATCCACACACATGCCCAACTTGTTCCCTTATGTTTGTCTTCTATTTTAACGAGCCTAGGAGTAAGGAGTGTAGACTTAAACAGATTTGTGTTCTAACATGTCTTCATGGGAAGTGGGTTTCAACTTGTACTATTATATTCATTTTTTAACGTTCTAGATTGTTTTGTGTGTGTGTGATTTATCCATGTCTCCATTCTCTCTCCCATGTTATTATTATTTTTTAATATAGTGAGGCCAAAAACAGACGCTTCTAGGGCAGGCAGAATACTGAATTAAGTTATTTCCTTCACTGAAACTAGTGTTCTGTTTCTCTCTTCCAACCCCTGTTTATTTCTTATGGCTGCTGAGAAGTAAGACATGAAATTCACACAGCCAATGGCTTTTTCTTGTGACTTTTAAAAAACGAAATTAGTCCAGTTAAAAAAAAAAAATTAAGTTAGTGTTAGTGACAGAGAACAGTCCTTCTCTTATGGTTAGCTCTTGAATAACGACTTCCTCAAGGTTTATTGATTATCTGAATTTCATTGCATATATGCAGAATGCCACTGGTTCGTGTCCTCTGAGATGAGAGAAATGTGTGTACTTCACCTTGAAAAAGGAGTATCCTTCCTGATTTAGTCCATGCGGAATCACCTTGTCCTGATGATTCTGCTGAAGGACTGATAGTCTTTTTTGTCAAGGAAGGAATAAACCTATCACAGCTTGCTTTAAAAGGTCATTGTCTCTGGCAAAGTAGATTAGCTCACTTTGTTCTATGAGCAGGAGCCATGCTGCAGCTCTGTAAGACTATACATAGGAAGTAAATTTCTATCATTTTGGTTGCTCTTGTAAAAGAAATTTCATGCCTCCGAGTTTTCACTTGCTAGCGTAAGTCATAACTCCTCATGGGTAGAGTGGCGGGACGACAACAACGGTGCCGGTAGTGGGCTTCCGCTTTTAACGTTTCTCTGCTCTCACCAAATGTGTTTCACCAAGCCTGCGGAACGTGTCTAAAAACACTGCTGACATATTTTGTGATTTAATATTTTTGATGTTGTTGAGGCCAGTAGTTAGTAGGTGAGTCACGGCAGTAATTGAAATGACTAACTTGCATTTTATGGGAGTAAATGGCTGAAATGGAACCTTTCCTTTGGTTTGTGTATCGTACGGAATGAGAGCGCTGTTCTCCCGAGGTATGGCCTATTAATCTCTGTTAAGTCTAAGGCCTCATGTAACAGAGGCAGTGATTTATCCTGTTGCTTCGGAAAGCCTGTAAATTTATGTGAAAGTAAGGGATAAAAATTGCCGTGTTTTCTTGAAGAATCATAATTAATTCTGTGTATTCTTTTCCTTCTAAGCTAAGAATGGAATTGGTGGGGGTGGGGATTCCACTAAAAAGAAGAGTGACTCTTAGATACACCTGAACCACAACCTTCCTTAGAGTAACTGATTCTTTAGAGAATGCAGGAAAGAGAAGTTCTGCCTAAATCTGCCGAATCCTTCAAACAATGGAACAGTTATTACTGCTCTCATTGCAGATGGTTCTAAAATGTCACAGTCATTACCAGACGTGGTCCGGTAGAGTATGGTGAGTTTTCTCAATGAACCAGGGCCCTCATTAAGAACACCAGTTATTGAACTCTTTGGTACTATTGGAATGCACTTGGGAGCCTTTGAGGTCTGTAGGTTGAGCCTGACTTTTTAATGATTTTTCCCAGATGGCTGGTTCTCTTGCCTCCTGCCAATGTCTAGGGCTCTGTACCCCCAAAGCCCACAGCCTCTGGTCACTGTGCTCTTCTAATTAGTTATTTTTTCTTTCTTTCTTTTGATAATTTCTATTCTCCTCTGCCACTTTTGACTGCTGGGGGCCTGCTCTTCCTTCCAGAATCCCAGGTTGGTTTTTCTTTCCTTTCTCTGTTTATAATCTGGGAGCCGTTTAAGGATTTCTGGTTGTATCCGGCTAAGAATTACCATGTAATTAAGCCAGATTATTAGTCCTGTCCCCAACCTGTGAGGTGTTTGGTGAGGACGAGGGGGAGCAGGGCTCACCACTTTCCTGATAAATAGAGTACATGGGCTTTGTAATAGCTGTGTTCATTCCCTTTAGACATTCTTTTGCTTTGTCTTTGATGTCTTGGGTTTTGTGACCAAATTTTGACTCCCAAACGAGACGCAATTCGACTTTCCCTTCTGAAAGGCTCCAATTTCTGTCTCTGCCCGACAGTCTCTTGGCCTTTTCTCTTTCTTGGAATGGTGATTTGTTCGGACTGTGCGCCCACATACATTAACAGGCCAGCACAGGTGTAAGGAAGTCCCAGTCCGGCCCACTAAAACCTCCACAGTATTTGGAATTACGAACATTTAAGAAAAGACCGGATTTTCGATAGTTAAGTGTCTGCCGATTTTCCAAATTTTACTCCTGTATTAAATACAGACTGTGAAAGGTCTCCTCATATTGAATATGTCTTTGCTTTGAATTCCGTTAATAATGTGCACATTTCCTGAGTGATCATAAATTCTCATTCCTTCTTTGCTTCTTTTGAGCTCACTTCTCTTTCCCAAGATTAACTGGAGTGTTAAATTCAGAGTAATGCTCATTGTAAGTATTCAGTAAATTAAGGAAATTTAAATACATGCATTAAGGCTAGAAAGGAAAAAATAATTAGTTCCTGGAAAGCTGTGAATGACTCTATCCACACACATAGGTTTTTGAGAAAACATCGAATGTGTTTAATGAGTGTTTTGGCATGTAGCGTTTATCGTTTCAGTGAGTTATCGCCATGCGGTCACATCCTCAGGACTCCAGGTTACCCCCACACATTATCTCGGCATTTCTCTTCATTGTTTCTATGAAGCTATTAACCAAAGTAAAAGGAGAAGACATGAAAACATCACGTTAAAGAGCTTAGAGTACCTGGCACAGTGTCTAGCAACTAGGTAAGTGCACAGTTTGGGCACTGTCCCTTAGGAAAGGTTTTTCATGTCAGTTGTGGGCAATTTTTCCTATGGTTAAGTCTTACGGACTCTTCTTTAAAAGATGCTCATTGCCTTATCCTCCTAATCAGCTGAGAAGTTTTTCTTGTTCTTTTGCAGTCTCCTTGAGATTAAATGATGGGGGTTTTCTAACCTTGTGAACTTTTGTATACTTGATTCATTTGGGTTGATTTCTCAGAGTGGCATTTATTTCTGCTGTCTTGAGAAGATGGGGCAGCCCAAAGCAATGGTGGGCAGGCACTGGTAGGGAATTACCTTGTGCTCCTCTCATGCTGTGCTTTGTGGTTTATGTTATTTCCCTTTGAGATTTCCCCTCTGTCCAGCCTGCCAGTGGACCAAACAGCTGAGACAGAGGTGGGTGGGATTGCATTGTGAGTTTTTTGCTTGTCATCAGGGCCAAAAGATTGTGGACAAAAAGATTCCCTCCCTTGGAACATACTACAAATGATCCTTCCTTCTAGTAATAATATATTGTGAATACATTTCCCATAAAACAATCTAAAGCTTTTTAGAAGTTAATTTTAGATTCAACCCAAACCTGCTCTAGGGGTAATGAGTTCTCTAACTTTGCCACATGCTGTATAAAGACTGCTTGCTTTAGTTTCTCGTCTTTACCAGGTTTGGAGGTAGTAAGAACTTGATCACTGCTTTTCTCAACTTGCATTCCTGTAGACAAAGGGATTGTAACCTTTGTAGGTCTTGGTGGGCCTGTCCCTAGCTTGATTGCCATAGGCTCTCTCCTCTGAATTGTCTCCAGCTCTTCGGGTGGTAGGATCCAGATCTGAGATGGAATACCAGGTGTAAACGTACGTTAGGTTTGTACGTAAAGAGGGAAACATTTTAGTAACTGAGCGGATTCCCTCAGGTTATTGTTGGCCTTTGGGCTACAGTAGTGTGTGGGGTTGTAATCTTCAGTGAATTGTCATCAGTGGTGAGCATTTCGTCGTCTTGGGTTGTAACTGACACCTTGGAGCCCACTGATCATCCTCCAAGTGTAATTTATATTCATTTCCCTTAAACGCGTGCTGTTACAGTTGCCCACATCTCAGCTCCGTGCCACTGTTCTGTCTCTTCACACAGCCCTGTGAAATCTCACTGCAATTCATCTCTTGTCAAGTTGGCGTTCATTTCCCTTTTGTCACCTTCAAACCTTGGCACACATTCACTTCCTCTGGGAAGTAGCCTGTGATGAACCCTGACTGACACTGATCACTCGTACTCATCATCCGGATGACCAGGGACTTCAGCATCCAAATTCTTCTGTCATTCTGGGTCTCGTTCTAATTATTTCTTGAGTCTGTCTACTTCATATTCCTTTTTACTGAGTTTAGAAGGGATTCAGGAGATTGGTGAGAGTCCGGGAGGGAAGCTGCTGCTTTGGACCACAGCAGATCTCAGGTGTTTTGCAGGTATGCTCCTAGAGGCCGCTGCCGGGGAGCGGTGGCAAGGCATCCCTGGGAGACGCGTTTCTGCAAATGAGAGCTCTCACTGGAGTCTTTACAGCAAAGCCACTACAGGAAGATTTTTCCTGGAAACATGCATTGGCGATCACCCTTCTGTCCTCACTGAACCTCCAGCGTCTTGTCATGTGCTCTATAGGTAGCTACTTTTCATTGAAAATCTAGTAAGTCCTTCTAGGCTGCAGTGCTATTTACAATTGCTATATATTGTCGAAAATTTTCTATCAGTTTCTTAAAAATTTTTTTATTGAAGTATAGTTTGACTATCAATGTCAAATTATCTATAGAACTTCAGTTTTATTTTACTTTTTAATGGTTAATACATCCAGGAGGTTCAAAAATCAACATGATATAAGAAAGATATATATTGAAAAGTCTTGCCTTCCACTGCTATCTTCATTCCCCTGTTCCCCACTATCCCCTATAGACCATCTCTTTTATTAGCTTTTCGAATATTCTATTTTCGTGCAAATACAAGCACATCCAAATATCTATTTTGAAAATCCCCACATTCTTCCTCAAAGCATTTTATATTCAGAGCATATTATATACTCTGTTCTGTACCTTGCTTTTTAAATTGGAGATCTTTCCATAGCAGTACTAAGAAAGCTTCCTCATTATTCTTTATAACTTCATACCATTTTATTGTGTAGACGTGCTATAGTTTATTTAGGGGGTCCCTGGTGATGGACCCTTGGGTTGTTTGCAATATTTTGCTATATAAATAGTGCTGTAGTGAATAACCTTGTACACACATCGTTTCAAATATATACCTACTGATTTTTACCCTGTTTCCTTGCCCATTTCCTTGTAGACCTTGTAAGCCTCTGTTAAACTGAGTAAGCATGATGTTTTTATCTGCTCTAATATATCCACAATGCTTCCTGACTAGGGCTGCCATGTCTTGAACTGTAGGATGCCTCCAACCCAGACTTCTTGTGGTTTCATTTGAGTCTTAATTCTGGCCTCTTTGGGCATCTTTAGCTCAGTGAATTGAGCTAAAAGACAGTGAGTATAATTCAGGAGTGTTCCATATTCAAGTGTATTTAAAGAGTTCAACTTTGTGGTATTTTGCCATACAAGGGAATATTCAAACATTTTAATTAGATAGTTGGCTACTTTAAAGAAAAAAATGGAAAATGTTCTATTGCAGTTTGAGAGTTGAAAATTTAACTGGATGAGCAACAAATTCGTGTCATTAGTATAATGGTCAGACAGGGTTCATAATTCTGATTCTGAATTCTGACTGTAAACTTTTCAAGTGGATAATTCTGTTTTATTCTCCAGTTTTTCTTTTTTTCCTGTATTTCCCATCGCATCTGGTTTTACACAAAGAGTCTATGGTCCATTTTGAATCTTGATTTTTCTATATTTAAAGCATAACTAGTCTTTCCCCAGATTTAATTTCCCTCATTCAGAGATGAATTCAGTTTCTTGCTTATCGTCCGTCCTTCTGGAGTATTTACTATCCCACTCCTTTTGGTATCCGAGCCAGTCATTGTGGATAAGATGTTAAAAATAATGCAGAACCCAGGGCAGGATTCCAGGTAAGGAAAATTACTTACGTCCTCTGATTCCTCACCTGTAAAATGTAAACTAACACTCTGTCTCTCCTCCGTGCTGTTGAGAGGTGGGTAGGGACGAGGGACGTAAAGCACCTGGCGTGGTGTCCGACGTGTGCTAGGCACGCGTTACATAGTAGACACGGTGTGTGTTCTACGTTATCTCCTACGTATGTTATTTCATGAATTTCTGTTTTCTTTGAGGACTCCTAAGGGTTATTGTAAACGGTTGAATAAACTATTTGAATGATCTTTAATGATTTTCTCATTCAAAAATAGGAAAATGACTACAGAAGTTGTTAGAGATGTAGGTTAGCACAATATAATCATTTGTTCTCTACAGTTTGTTTAATACTTCTCCATTTTGCTGGCAGTTCATTAGGAATTCTGTTGGGGGATGCACTTCTATCAGCACATTATCAGCAGCTGAAGAATTTTCCGTTTTCTGCTCACTCAGTGGTTGTAAAAATTGAATATATATCGTTTCCCCTTTATCATGTTGAAAATCTCTGGTTCATGGTCTGTTGAAATTCATCTTGTTATATTCAAAATGCATCTCCTGGAAGCAGCAACAACGCACAAGGCTTGAGTACACTTAATTCTCAGTGTTTTTGTTTCAGTTCCTTTTCTACACTTCTTACTTGGAGATATTTTGTTTTAATCTTCTCTTCCCCTCTTCTCTAGCCAAGTTTTTTTTGTTTGTGAAAAGTAATATTTTTCCAGGCTATATTCTGTGTGATACAATATGGCTGTGTTTCAAGATGTTCTTCGTCTCCTGCATCCAGCTACTGATTCAGTTCTCTGAAAAAACGAGATGATGTTTGTGGTGATGGGTCAGTGCCAGTGGAAGGAAATAATTTTGCGGAAGATGAATCCATTTCCAAGTAATGTTGGCTGAGTAGAAGCTTACATTGGAATTTGTTAGGTTGTTTGATAGAAACCAAATTTGACCAAGATGAGGCTATATACGTTATCTGCCTTTGCCTACTCATGTATACCTTATGCTCTGGGGGGGGGTGTTATAATTTCATTTTGATAGTTAATTTTAGGTTTTAAAAAGATTAAAATAGTAGCTTTTACTTCTCTCAGTGAATTCTTTTTTTAGTTGGTGTTTTAAAAAACATTTTAAATCAAATTAGATTTACAACCGTGAGGTGTTTTCTAAAATAATTTTTATGTGCCTGGCTGCTTAACTTCTCTCATTTAATCATTGCACCTGTCTGGAAAGAAGTTTATTAACCCCAGTTTACAGGTGAGACATTAACTCAGAGAAGTTAAGTAACTTATTCGGAGCCGCCCAGTTAAATACGTAGCAGAGCTAGATGTTGGGTCTTGGAGTCCCAGGGTTCTGATCTACCTGATCTAATTTTTGATTGATTTCTTTGTCCTTCTAGTGACTTGCCAGTGAGAGCTCACTTTAGGACTTACTCTTGTTGAGTTTCCTAGAATATAAAGTTTCAGTGGTGACAAAAATAGAATCCCCAGTAGTTTCTCCTTGTTTCCTTTGGACAGGAGAGGATGGAGGAGTGTGGACAAAGCCTGCTAATTCCATATGACTCCTATTGCTTGGAAGCTAAAGAAATGTCAATTTTACACGTTGAATAACTTTTCAAACATTTGAGGCCAAAGATAAATTGGGCTGTCTTCCAAATCACCAAAATTATTATTGATAATTAATAAAAAAAGGAAAGACATTTGTTTTCACTTTCGACTAAGAAAATTACATTTTCTTCTAACCCGCTAGCTATAAGTAAAATTGTAGCTTTTCTCCTTACCCTTGAATTTTATTTCTCAATCTTGTTTTGACAAGCAGTAATAGAAAGCAGGAAGTATTTTTTCCTAGACAACTTAAGAAAAATAAATATTTGGAGCCTTTTGATTATCACCTACCTGGTAGGAACAGAAGTCGTTTTGCTGATCACCACCTAGCAATGCGAGTGCCTTTTCTTCCCCCCACTTTTACTTTTTCAGGTTTACATAGTATTTTCTGTCAATAGGTATCATTTATTGAATATGCTTGTTACAGATACTTTGAAGTACTTATTTGACCCTCATTTTAGAGATCAGAGAATGGAGGATTGGAAGGCTTAATTATCTTGCCTGTGGCACACAGCTGGCAGTAGCAAAGCTGGGGATGAAATCTCAGCTTGTCCAGTTCGTAATCTTGTGCATTTAATCCCTTTGCTGTGGTGTTGACGCCGAGTGGGGTGGGTGTTACTTACGGCTTTGGAGGGAGGCCACCCAGATGTGAACCCTTCTCTAAAATAGTTTCATAATTTCTGAGAAATTATAAAGTTGAGTTCATAGTAAATTAAATTTATCTTTCTTTTTCTCGGCTTCCCCAAAATGAGTTATTGCTTCTTTTTCTGTAAAAGATATTTATTGAATAATGGATTTAAAAGAGTCCATGGTGATACATAACTGGGCTTTGTGTTAATGGTATTTTTAATCTTTATATGATAGGATGAGGTGGTGTTAATTATCGGGGTTTGGGTACAGACTTATATTAAACACAGTCATTTCATAATGAGGCCCCAGTCATATAGTGAGTGCCTTTATTACACTGTACAGAGAAATTCCTTGGCAAAGTATGAATGACTTTACGTTCTTTTAGGAAGACAGATTAATAATTTTTCACTATTAATTAGGTTCCATCTGCTCATCCTGCCTTCCACTCTAAAGGTTATACTTATTACCATATTCACAAACCAACCCAACTGTGTAATCGAAGTTAAAAAAAAATTTAAGCCAAAGGTACAATCTTGGTTTTTATAATGTACTTTCTTGGCTACTAAACAGGGGGACCAATGACTCCACTTCCTTCTTCTTCCCTATTTTCTTTGATTCCATTTTGTTACTTCTTGTCGTCTAGCCATATGCCACAAATTACACAAAATTAAACTAACTGATATGAAGCACAGTAATAAGAGAAGTGACCCACCCGCTCACTGCCATTTTGGCCAGAAGCCTCCATTAGTATCCAGGTCACGAAAATGAGCAGTGGAAAAGGCCTAAATGTCATCTGTATTTGGGAATAATGATTCGTATTCCATTCTTTTCTATTTTCCTAATTTCAAGCCAAGCGCCTCAGCATCTCCAGCCTAGCTCGGGGACTGCCATTTGCCAAGGCCTGCCACAGGGCATGTCTGTGGAACACTGTGTGAGGGGAAGGATGAGAAAATGGTTGGAAGAAAGCAGGCCCTGGCTTTGTAGCTAAAAATATGAATAAATGAAGTTCCATACCGCAAATTGTGTAAAATTTGATGATAGGGGATTACTGGAACATTTTATTAACTTGGGTTTTGCTTTAAAAAATTAACTTTTGAAAAAAGTTGAATCTCTGAGCTTATGTGTAAGGGTTTGGCTTGTGGATGGTGGTGATTACAGCAGCTGGCACAGATATCCAAACCCCTTGCTGTCACACCCTGCTGGGACCGTGCTCATTTTTAACTCTCTCTCCTCCTGCCCCGCCTGCCTTCCTGCCTTCCCTGTCTTGGCCCGGCGCCTCTCTCTACCGCCACCAGATAGCTCTTCTTTTCACCCCTCATTATAAGCCTGGGGTAGCTTTGATGACTCATCCAATTACAACATTATTTAGAAAGTAATTACCAATGTGTCAGCACACAGAATCTTTAACAATGCACCTCACCTTCTGAATTGGTCTCCGATTAAAGAAACTCACAGTCTTCAAAACCCATCATGGATGTTGGCGTATTCAGGATAGACGAAGGTTGTATCAACGAGGCAAATAGACCCGAGCTTACAGTATTATTTGAAAAGAAAAAAATATTTCTTTTTTCAATTCAAGTTTAATTGTTTGGAGAGCCAGTAAGGAAAAGCAATGAGAAGACGAGCTCATACCTTGTTTTGTCTTACCTTTTTTACTAATCAAATAGCAAGTATTTTCCACTAGGCAGAAGATAATTCTAGTTTAGTAGCTTTATAAGAACCTAGATTATAAAGAGCTGAAGGAGTTTCAGGTGGAAAGAGGGTGACAGCTGGGTCAGGAGAGGAATTGGATCTGAGCTGGGCTAGGAGACCGAGGGTAGGTTTGTAACTATTTGGAGGGGAGGGGGGCCTTTGCCAGTAACATCCCATTTTTTCCTCTTTTTCTTTTGAGTTAGCATTTCCTTTCTAGTTCTGTTGGCTTTTTCACTTTAACCATCCAAGCTCTGTGGTTCTCAGTACTGGCTGCCTCTTCAGAGCCTCCTTGACGAGAGGGGAGCGAGCGCTAGGACCCCACCCTTAGAGAGTCTGGTTTAATTGGAGTCAGGTGAGGCCTGAGTGTTGGTGGTTTTAAAAGATCCCCAGGTGTTTCTCATGTGCGGCCAGAATTGAGAGCCTCTGCTGTGGAGGCTTAAAAATCTCTGACAAAACACGGCGTGCCTTAAGAACTGTGGGGTAGGTTGGATCTTACGTCAGAAGCAGTGCGGTGTCCCCATCGTGGTCTTGGCGTTATCGACACAATTAGAGTAATCACGCAGATTGGCTGGAAATCTCGTCTCCTTCCGGAGAGAACGTATTTGTTCTCCTGGTGCACAGCCATGGAAGGGCTCGAGGAGGAAGTCCAGCCCTGTGCTGGGAAGGCGCTGCCTCCTGCACACAGCCTGGCCTTGTTTTCACCGTCCCGCATGGGTGACCGAGAGCGAGGAGTGCACGTAACGGCCCCGTAGCTGTATGTGACAAGGGTCTTCTCCCAGTCATGGGTTCACTCGGCTGCTCTCAGAGCTGTTTCAAAACAGGTGCTAATGTACATCCTTGGACAGCAAGGGATCGCGCGAGGAGTTAGGAGCGTGAACAGGGATCACGTGCTCCAACTTCTAGAGGTTAGTATCTCCTATCCCTTTTCATATTTTTCGCCGCTGTTTTTGTGAAACATTAAATTTGACAGATTTTACTTCCTTGATGTTTTTTTCATGGCTACTCAGAAAAATGAGTCAAAGAAGCTTGGGTTTTCCTGTTTCTGTGGTGGCTGGTGAGTTCGGACTTGTTCACAGAAAAAAATGGCAGAGGGCCCCCTAGTTTGTCATTTCAGTGGGGAAATGAGGCCGTGTGTCGGTGGGGGGACAGTCCCGGATTTCACGTCGCCTCCCTCACCGTGTACAACTCCCCAGCAAGTCCTGCTCAGGGAGGCAGACTCATTCGTGTTGAAGGGGTTCTACCCCATCTCACGGGGTCCTGTTCTGGATGGGCCTGGATGGGTGGTGGTGTTCTGACTGGGGGCTGGTGCTCCCTTTACCTGCGTGGAGTACGTTAACAGCCACCTGAAAGAAATCATATTGTCGGTCTGCCTCGTGTCCTCCTACCAGCAAACGGTTTGGGTACGGTCGGCTTTACAGATGAAGAGAATGAGAGATTCCTAGAGTATTTAAAGTCTGTGTTACAAATAACGAGGCAGCGCTGGGTTTAGCTTTCCTCAAGAATGAGGGCTGTGTTGGCGGCCATCAGCGGACTTCTTGGTCAAATTTGGGTACTGACTGTGTGCTGTGATTTCGTGGAGTTTGAACATCGGGGAACTGAAGTTTCTTCCATTCAAACTCTTCTGTAATCGTTGGAAACCACGTTGAAAATATTCTTAATACCTTTATAACATTGAAAGTGGAAAAACTAACTGCTTTGATGAATAGACTGGAATGTATTTTGGGCTGGTCTACTCTGCTGTTTTTAAAGTTTAATTCCTCATTGACTCATTCATTCAATAGATCTTTATTAAGTACTTGCCATGTGTTAAACTTCTTGATCTCGATCTGGTGTTTCAAACTCAAATGCCAATAAAGGCCAAGTGGGTGATACAAAGAGGCGATGAAGAGAGGGTGCTGTGGAAAGAAATGGGGACTGTCATCATCTGGAGAGGACAGGCGCTACCTCAAGGGGCAGCTGCTATTCAGCTCTGAGGCTGGGCATGAATATTAATCAGTATTGCCAGATGTTACCATATTTTTATGAGAAACTAGTAATCTAGATTTTATGTTAATTCAATACTGACTTTCAAGTTTTGACTCAAATTAAAAAAAAAAAAAAAAGATTTGTGCCAGCCAAGTAAGGCATGTAGGTAGGCTGAGGACTTTTTGTGATATCTGGTGTTTGTAGCTCTGTCCCTATTCCCCATTGTACCTCAAACACATGGAAACCATTTGAACAGGGTAGCTTACTTTTAAATATCATCTCAACATTGAGAATTGCATGTTAAGTAATTAAAAATCATTGAAACAACAGATGGTAATAAAATATGTACAATGATAGATTCACTCCACACAGACACTCCCCTCTTGACCCACCTACACAACTGTTAAAATTTTTGCATTAAGAACCAAACTGGTTATAAGCGTCTATGATTACTGGTGTGGAAAATGCTCATAAATATAGGCACATAAACTATCCGAACGACTATCTGAACGAGTGCTGGTCACATTATTTCTCAAAACAATTTCTGAAAGCAGTTGTGGTTGTCGTGAGCTGGGTCTAGCCTTCTGGCCCTGGAACATGTGAGGTTCTTGTCTTATGCCAGTGACTAGAGAGCTCAGATCACTGACATTTGACACAGAACTATAAATTCTCCTCCTTTGGGATGAACGTCTTTGGAAGCATTTCAAAAATGTCGTTCTCCTAAGGTTGTGGTTGGGAGGGTAGAGTTTAGAGTTCTAGGAAGGGGCTACCAGTCCAGAAAGGAGTTAGGCCTGTTGCTTTAGCATTTTTATGAAGGTCTTTGTAGCCTTCCTTAGTCATTTACACTTATCCTCTTAACTGCTTTAGTAAAAGGCATTCTTGTACAGGTGAGGAAACCAAGATATGGAAACCTGATTTGTCTCTCCAAGATCTGTCTCCAAGGCGATCCCGAGTTAACATCCTTAAGGCATTTCTGGGCCACCTCGCCTGGGGCTCCCTCCTGCTGGAGCAGACTGTCACGCTGATATGTGTAACCTGGGGTGTGCAGAGCTGTGAACTCCAAGGAGCCAGGCCAGGAAGAGTGAATGGCTATATTCCCGGGTTTTATGTAAATACTGGTCAGTCATATATTTGTGTAAGACAAGGAAATACAGCCATTCATCATCAAGAGAAGGCAGGAGCATTGAAGAAATTCCTTTTCTGGCAGGGTTTATAGAGGGAGAAATTTAGGAATCAGAACTACAAGCAAAGAGAGAACAACCCAAGCCATTTAGGAAGGGGTAGAGTTCAAGCCAGCAGATGCCTTAGTACCCAAGACAATTTCTTTCACAGAAGAAACCCCTCTCTCCTTTTGGAATCAACATTAATCACTTAGGTAGAAAGTAAATAAAGAGTGTTAAAGGGTGAGCTCTTCTGGACTTTTTTTTTTTTTTTTAAAGATGTTGATAAAATAATAAACAAGCAGGCAGCCTCCTTTTTCTTTCAAGTCCCATTTGGAATATGTTCCACTTCTAGCTTTATAACTCTTTGCTGAAGAAGTTCCATTTAGTTCAACTTCATTTCACAATTCAAAAATATTTACAATGGGAAAGAGTATTCTCCTTACTGGTGTGTGTCTCTGTTTATAATTTTTCATTTTTTTTGGAGGCTGCCTAACTCACTTGGATATTAGCAGGGCCCTTGATTATATCTTTCCCTTCCGACCTGTTTTAGGTCTTCTGGTCACTTTGCTGTTTACAGTCTGAATAGAAGGCGATCTGGGAATTAAACTCAGATGAGAGCTCCTTGTTCTTGAAGCAGTTTCCGGCTTAGTCTACGAGAAAGTGAAATCTGTTGCTTAGATTTAGAGTTGGCGGCTCTCTGTGGACTCAGTTCGTTTGTCCTGCCCCTCCTTGTCACGCACATCTTATTGGGGGTTCATGTGCCCAAACTCATGACCATCTGCAGATTCCTCTTTGAGGGTGCCCCCCTGCCCCACATTTGCAGCCTCTTGAAATGGCAAGTCTGGAGGCTGTCTCGAGGCCAGGTTTTGCTCTCCCAGTGCTACAGGCTTGGTTGAGGCTTTGCAAAAACTGTCAATAATGTCAGTGCCAGGTACTGTTGGAAATCTTTTTCAGAGCAAGTTGAGGACCCTTGGTACCTTTCATAGAAGCCAGAGTGGTGTGCAGGCTTTTCACTTTGCACTGCAGCCAGAGCACCTGTTCAGTGAGAGGAATCAGCTAAATTACTAGACGTAATTGATGTTTGTGCAAAACATAGAACATTTGTTTTTCTCTCCTTGTGGTTAATGCTCAGCTTGATAATTTAAATGAGGCTTTTCCCTCGCTCTTCCCATCTCTCTCTACATTCTATTACACATATTTTTTTCCCTTTAGCCTTTGTCTCTTGGGCACTAACAGTTGTTAAATGTGTCTTACGATAATATATTTAGGAAACAGTTTCCATTCAAGATTGTAATGCTACCTGGCCTCTTTCTACAACCCAAGCAATGAAGTGCAGATATGATACAGTTATCTTCCCCGAATTGAGTCATTTTCAAGTGTATGCATGTAATATATAGTTTTTAATAATCTCTCTGCTATAGAGCGTAAACTGGCCTATGAACAAGGACAGCCTGATGTAACTCGCTCCCCTGTAAACATGGCTTGAGCGGAATCAGCCAATTTCAAGGCAGATTAGTGTCAGTGCAGAGACACCAGGATAAATAGGTGACAAACATCACTTGAAGAAAAGACAAATCATGAGGAGATTCTTTTCCAGGACATGAGGATACAGTTGAGGTGACCAGAACGGGCCTCCCAGCTCCCTATCGTCACTGTGGAGCAACATGCTAAAAGGCCTCGTGGCTGCCTGGCTGGTTTGTTTTTAATGAAAATAAAATCTGGTTGCTTTTAAAGGCTCATTGTGGCCACAGAAGCAGCAAGTAGAATTTGAACACCCTTCCCAGACAGGGTTTGTCTGACTAATTTCTTGCCAACCCATATTTTTTAATGAGTTCCTGCATGAGCCAAGGAAGGAGGTCACTGGAGTGTTGAACCTCATCGTTGCACGTGTTATGTACCCGCCGTGGTTCGTCCCGTTCTGGTGACTTTGTCGTGTGCGCATTGGTCTGCGGCCCGATGCCCGCCACCGTGGGGCCTGTGGTCATCAGTTTACTGTCTTTTCTCAGCATCTCCTGCTGCCTAGATTGTTTTTCTGATTGTTATAGAGTGGCCGCCCCAGAAGAGAGGCACAGTCCTCCTGTCTTAAAAGGGCAGGTGGCAAAGACCAGGAAAAAATGGATGACACTCTCGTAGTGGTATAGAGCATAGATGCTGCTAGTAGACAGTTTCAAGTGTAAATGCTTGATTTTCATACCTCTAACCCCGCCAAGCATACAACTAGGTCAAGAAGTCTTCTGAGAGTCCTGAAATAACTTCCAGGTTTCTTTGGAGGCCAAGAGGCTTCTACTTTGACGACTTCCCTGAATTTTCCAGCAAAAGGAGGAGATGAGGACAGGCAGAGAAGAGGAAGCAAGTGCATGGTTTGGTTAAGCACGTCATGAAGCGTTTGTCTGCTTCAAACGTGTGAATCATTTACGTGGCTATTGAATGCTGTTAGGAATTAAGTTAGAAAATTAATCTATGTCCCTTAATTTTCCCCTGCCTTCCACATTTTGGTAAGACACAGGTGAAAAGAAAATGTGATCTCTAAGAGGTGTGTATCCTTTTAATCTACGTTTGGTATATCCATTTAATCTACGTTGACATACAGCTCTGACAATGTTCTGCAAGAAATAATCTGGTAGATCCTTCCATGTCCATGTATGATTACATCTAGTCATCTCTGAGAGACAGTTGTTAACTCTTAGAATTATTTTTCCAGAAACAGAGACTCTGCAGTGTTCTTTGGTAACGCACTGACATGCTTAAAAGCATTAACTTATAAAGACAAAGTTGTCTCTAATTTTTAATACAAATTCTTCCCTTAATACCTAATTTTGGAAGGAGCGCTCTTGGTTCCCTCTCTGAACGGAGAGGCTTCGCTTTATGGAGTCGATATGTTTCTTTAAGATCGGTGCAGTTCTATAAATACAAGGCCATTGGAGCTATTTTCCCATTGAATTGGATCGTAAAATTGAAAATCACCTTTAAACCACTCCGTACATTTAAGACGTATACATTAATGGATAATAATTATTTTGGGGAGAGGGGTGGTAAAAATAGTCATCAATTAACAACACTCCAGGGATGCCTGGAATACAGTAGCACTAGGTATGTTCTCGTGGGTCTAGATGCGTGGGTAGAGCACCGTGTCCTACATTTTTACATTCTATTCATGGTTTTAAGCCCTTCCTCAATCTCAGGCTTTTAGCTGTTCTTTCTAAAGACGGATTTATGAGGTCTGCTCTTTCATTTTACTCAATAGCCCTAATTAGGGCTGGAGATGTATTTGTTTACCATCTTTTGTTTAGCTCTTTATAGGAAAGGCTAGCTTGCTTCTCCAGATTTCTAGGCATGAGGTGCCTTTAAAAGCCATTACTGTGAGCAATTATTTCCATAATTGCAAATCTTTATGTAGTGAGTTTTATTTAGGCAGGCTCTATTCTCAATTAAGCATGATTGAATAAAACAAAATACCTGAATTTGAGCAATTCCATGAGTCAACCAAAAAAATTCAGAAACAAAAAGAAACACTGTAAACATAATATTTTTTCAGTCCAGCGGCATGAGAAGTCACATTTAAAAAAACTATATGCACTCTTGGGGCGCCTGGGTGGCACAGCGGTTGGGCGTCTGCCTTCGGCTCAGGGCGTGATCCCGGCGTTATGGTATTGAGCCCCACATCAGGCTCCTCTGCTGTGAGCCTGCTTCTTCCTCTCCCACTCCTCCTGCTTGTGTTCCCTCTCTCGCTGGCTATCTCTGTCTCTGTCAAATAAATAAATAAAATCTTTAAAAAAAATTAAAAAAAAATAAAAAACTATACCCACTCTAGCATTAGTTTGATGGGGATTTTGATGTCAGTCCGATTTTTCTCTTTGAGTGATCTGCTTTCCATGGGAGTCTTCATCTCAGCAGTTTTACTTACCCGCTACCCAAAGCGCTAAACATACCAGTGAACTAAGCTGCCCCCAAAATGTAATTTCATTTTATGCCATATAATATCTTTCACTGATTTATCACCATCCAGATGTTCTTATGGGACTTAACTTCTAGCCACAGATCTGAAATATTTAGGGCTAGTTGGTGCTTTGGGCACAGTCTCAATTTCTCTCATGGAGAAGAGAATTACCTTTTTCATATTTGGGGAATGGTATGATTTTAAAGGATGCATTAACTCCATAAAATCTGCCCCCTCCCCCACCCCGTAGTTCCTTTCACCTGTCTTGGGTAGTGGATGTAGTATTAGGTCTGGTGTCCTTGTTTGATTCATCCCAGGTCCATTATGAAACTGTGTGTTGTCTTTGTGATTTTCAGGTACAAAAAAGATGCCATTCACAGATTTTTACATATGGCCTGATACTATTTAGAATTTATCCGTACCTTAACTTGGTGATTAACTACCATTCTTTATTTTGGAGGAATTGATATTTCCAGATCCCAAACTGCTTTCCTGCTCACCTTGAACCTGCTGTTGATGCTATTAGAAATGTGAAGATGAGCGCCTGGGTGGCTCAGTCAGTTAAGCAACTGCCTTTGGCTTAGGTCGTGGTCTCAGGGTCCTGGGATTGAGTCCTGCATTGGGCTCTCTGCTCAGCGGGGAGCCTGCTTCTCCCTTTCCATCTGCCTCTTCCCTTCCCCCTGCTCATGCTTTCTCCCTCTCAAATGAATAAATAAAATCTTTAAAAAAAAAAAAAGGAAAGGAAAGAAAAGAAATGGGAAGAAATTAAGGGTATGAGGAAAACCATTTTTGCTCTCTGTATGGCACAATAGGAATGAGAGAGCTGCTTGGGTTCCTGTCAGAGAGTCCTTGACTTTCATATTTTATTGAGGTTAACTTAGAATTTCCATTCAGTAGTTCATATCATGGGTGAGAAGCAGGAAATTGTACTCACTGCCTATTGCCGTGGATATTGTGTGAAGCTGTTCAAATTGTAGCCCATTTTTGTCCATGTTCATTGGGGGATGACTTCCTCCTAAACCAGGGAATATTCTTTATCTGATCTGCTTTTTCCCCCACAGTAGAATAAAAGACTTGCTGCTAGGAGGACCCTCGGACCACCCTCTCACCATTACCGCCACCTCGGCTCTGCCTCACGGTCCTCGAGTGCCTCCAATGCGTCGGACTCCTCCTTACAGTCTTCACGTGCAGCCTCCTGCTATTCTAGTAGTAACTTGGTTGATTCATTCATTCCGCAAATATTGAGTACCTACTAGACACTAGGAACTTCACATGAAGTCCTGTAGCTAGCAAGCGAGAGCAACTATGAAAATTGATAACAAGTTGCTTATCAGCAGTAAGTATTAGTAAATGCTGTCAGTTGGGAAGCAAAAAGAAATCAGACGTTAATTATGCCCATTAAATTTCTTAATGGTTGAGTTTTATACTACGAGAGGCAAGACTGGCAATGTTTGGAAGGTGACGAAAGACATCTTATCCATTAAATAAAAACGTTCAGTTATTGCATTTAAAGGTTACTAACTCTTAAATAACTTAGGGAATATATAAATCTCAGGAAAAGTGGTGCAGCCAGCCACGTGGACCGTGCAGGCTGTGCTCCTTTTCCTGAAAGGACTGAATTGTAGACAGCCAGCTTAGCTGTAAGGACATCAGAAAGGGAGTGGTTCATTTTCAGTGAGCCTGACCCCTAGTGTTTAGAGGCCATGGATTTAGGACAACATGGTGACTCCTGGATTCCAGTCACCTCGAAAGTTTGAGGTTGCTTCAGAAAACAACTCCAGCAGTGCTCTTGGCTTACTGCCCGGTTCATTGGTCTCTTAAGGACAGAGTTCTGTTTTGTAGACTTCCTAAGGGGATTCTGATTAGTTCTGTGGGGAAAATCCTAATATTCCCAGAGCAGCCTCGAACTCTGTAGTATTCCCATGGAACTAATTGGAACCTTTGGGAATGTTTGCATGTGGTCATTCCCTAGAGATGTGTGACTCCTCATGGACATTGAGGCTGCCTGGATCCATGGTGGACTCTCTTCTGGAACGGGGCCCTCACCTCTCTTCCAAGGCATAGATTAAATGTGCAGCTCAGTAGTCCTCAGACGATCAATCTGTATTTGACCTGTATCTATCATACCTGATTTGCTCTATCTTCCAGAGTTGGTGGCTAAAGGAATGAAAATACCCAATTTATCTGTGCCTTATTGATTCATCAAATAAAAGACATACTTCTTTCTAATTAGAGAAGAGCTCTCTTCTCCCACATAAAGTCCTTATTGGTAATAAGCAGTTTCCGTGTCTATCAAATAAGGTACCAACTGATTTTTCCATGGCAGTGCCGAGGCCCCACTTAGAGATCCTTCTTCTCCTTCGTATCCATTCTGCCTTTGCTTTCCAGCCCTGGTATGACCCATGCTGGCCTTCAGGGAGCAGGTGCTCTTAAGGGCCATCCTGCAGAGTGCCCTCCCTGTTCTTAACAAGCAACAAGCATTTCCATCAAAGCGCTCATTCATTGGAAAGACATCTAAGAAGCAAGTTCACATTAAAGAGTGAGGAAATTATATCCCTCATATTCCCATTGCTTTGCCAATGCCTGGTACATAGTTATGCACAATTATTATTTTTATATCCAAATTATTGTTTCATCAAAACCTGATACTTTCATATTTCCTTATTTAGGTATTTAAGATGAACCAGCATTTTTGGCCAAATTAATTATTTCTACTTCATTTTGAGTTGTTTTGAACTTAGCCGAATTTATTTGGACATTCTCTTTGGCTGCTACATTTTGGGGCGAGGGTCATTCTTAGGACAAGGAGTACTTAATTTGCCTTAAGCTAGCTTCTCACTTTTTCTCAGAAAATACTTAGTTATGAGACCCTTGGATTTTTGCTTAGCTGAATTTTAAAGGATAAAAATTATTTATCCTAGTTCTTTGTTACTAGTTCATATATATAAATGTTATATACATGACCTTCTTTTTAAACTTTAGATGTCCCGTTGCTTTCCTATAGGAGGGAATTAAATTTTTGATCAGGGGAACTTAGGACTCCTGTTGTTTTAACCTTTGAGCCATAAGGAATCCTACTAACTAGATTATAGTTATTTACAGCTGTTTCCTTGAAAAGCTAATCTTCTATTCATCTGTTGTTTGAGATGGAATGTGGATTTATTGACATTGATCTGGGCAGAGAGTAGAAGAGGAGAGGAACAGAAAGAGGAAAAAGAGAATGAGGTCACTTATTTTCACTTTTATGTTTTTTATGTTAAGATCTTCCTAAGTTTCTTAGAAATCATGCTTAGTTTCATTCTTATTTATTCATTCTTGGGGGCTGGATGAAAATAAAAATAACATTTCAAAATTAACTCAAAGAACTTCTTTATCTGGACAATAACAGGGGAGTCACTCATATATTCCCAAATATTATACTCTAGGGCCCCTGGCAGAATTCAGTGGAAAATTACTAGGTTGAGCAACACCAAAACATTTTTGGCTTAACTTTCTAAACTGGTGAAAGATATGTAATATACAAGTCTTGAAGTCTTCAGGAGGCTCCTGTTCTGCTCTCTAAACACTTATTAAGTCACTTACTATCTGTAACATTCTGTCTTACTTACGCTAAAGTGAACAAAATAATCCCAGTCCCAGATGAACTTAAATTCCTGTGCAGATATATTGAAGGATGTATAAATACTACTAGTTTTAAGATACCTCTTAAACCCACCAGTTTCTGTTGAGTACCTGCACTATGCCAGGCTGGGTGCGAGGTGGATGCCGGGGCACGTCGACAGCACGTAACACTACACTCATTAAAAGGTGAAAATGGACTTGTAAGTGATTACTGTGCGACTCTGTGAGAGCTACGACCAGTCTGTCTTTGCAAAAGCCTTCAGCTTGTCTTTTTCACACTCATCTTCTACTTACAAATGATACATTTTTACTCCTGTACTTAAAATGAGACTTCTGGGCCACCAGGGTTGTCCAGGTACATGCAGAAAGTGATTCTTTCTCTCCCTTTCTTTGAAGAGCTAAAATCTGATGTGCTTTCCATCTCTGATTCCCTTTCACTTGTTTGCATTGACCTTGACGGGCAGAAGTGATCTAAGGAGAACCGACCACATGCCACGGACATCCTTTTCTGAGTATCAAGCAAAGATGTTTCGGCAGCTAAAATGATACAAAGAGTTCTGGTTCTCATGAGGCCTGGGACAACAAGTTTGTCTCTTAAGATGTAAAAGGATCTGTTTTGCCTGCGCTGGGGACCTAGACTCGACTCTGTTCCTATTTACACGCGGAGGCAGGCAGCTGTACCGGTGGAACGTGAGTCTAAATCACAGGGTGTTATAACATATGAAACTTGAATGTGGCAACTGTTATTGTCTGCAGTAGTGAACTGTCTGGGGAAATTCAATCCCAGCCCTGGGCCCGGCGGTGGGGGTTCCTACAGCACCGGGTCACCAGTGTAGATGGCTTTGGAACTTATTTTAAACCGTTTTTGTTGGAACTGAAGTATAATTCTGTCCTGCAGCTTAATCAGATATTCAAGGTGCTCTTGACTAGTGGAATGTTTTACTGTTTTTGGCTGGTGCCATCCCTAAAGGCACACTGTGTCTCAGTTGCTCTGTGTTATTTCTTCATACGTCTCAGGGGTAAAGGACCAGGATAATGAATAATCTCTCAGGATCATATCACAGGGGGAATGAAACTTTAGCAGGTGGGGAAAGAGGTAGACTAAATTATTTCTAAAGTCTCTTTCAGTACTGTCCGTGAAACAGTTTACCCTGTGTTCATTTGTTCCAAGGTGAAAAATGTGATGTCCTGGAAGCGATTAATGGAATTTTGGCACATGAGCGAGCGTGCTGGGGAGGAAGGAGCTGGGCTGAGTTACATGGGCTGGCTGGCTCTGTTGTTCACAGCCTGAATTGCTCAATTTTAGCTGGATCTTGCTATAACTGTAATAAGATCTATTTTGTACACAAACACACATCTTAAAAATGTCTTGTTTGAAGTCATTTTCCAGTTTTACCCCAGAGCACAAATTTACAGTAAAAATTATTCTCAATATACTAGCTCACTGCTGAGATTAGGAAATTCCCTAGGCTTTCTTTTTCCCCCCAACATGATGATTTTAAGGTCAAAGATTTCTATTTGGAAAGCAAGAAATTGACCTAAAAGCCATGCTTTTGGGTGTACACAGCTAATGGAATGGTATAGCATATGTGTGTGCAAGCTTGTCTGTCTGTCTGTCTCTGGGTCTCTCGTTTTTTTGTGAAAGGGTGTGAGTTCTGTCTACCTTAATGCCTTGTGGTTGCTCATTCCAGTTTATCATCATTTAAAATAATAATGAAAAGAAGATCGCTGCAAGGGAAGTAAATAGCAAAAGAAAATGAGTTTAAGGTATAGACCCCGCTCTCGTGCAAATGTCCTTAATTTTTAAATTCAAATACAGAATTTGGTGTATTACCACACTTCTCCCTAAGTGGAACACTCCTCATGGTGTTCATATGGTCTTGTCAGAGATTTAACTTGTAGAATTAAGGGTCTTCAATTGCAGTGGCAGTTGGTAACTGAAAGGAGCTCTTTAAATTGTAATTTCTGTGTAGCTATATAGACTTGTCAAGTACTTTCGGGAGTGTGATTATGCAGTCCTCTAATACACCTTTCTGAGGGGCTGAGTTATTGTTCAAGTCCTCATCAAAGGCCTATAAAATCAGCCTTGAAGGTCCAGGAAACACTATGGACAACGGCAAACTGTTAAGAGATTTATGGATAAAGACTTTTATTATAAATATTCTGAGTTGTGGTTGATTAAACATTCTACCTCTTCTATAGTTGAAATACTGTAAACAACTGGGGAGAGTTGGATTGACTAATAAGTGAAATCACTGAGTGACACAAAGGTCAGAAGCACAGCTTAGCGGTTAAGGGGAAGCATGTAAAAAGTTTTGCTGGAAGTGAATCAAGGGCACAGCCTCTTTGGTGGATGAAAGCATTTTAACTGAACAATTAATTTATGCTGCTTTTTTTTTTTTTTTTTTTGGACTGAAATTTCCAAGTCCTTTGCTGATTTCTGTTAAGGGTGGGTTGCAGGGAGGGGGAAGGCTGGCACTATAACCTGTGGCTTTCAAATTTTTTTCTATTCTGCATAAAATGATTTTATTTAAGGATGATATGCTTTTTTTTTTTCTCTTTTCCTATTTCTTTCTTTCTTTTTTTTAAGACCAGGTCCCATATAGTGTAGCATTCTTGGGGCTTCTTGCGCGTTGTGCGTGTGTAAAGAGGACACAGTGGCATAGAAACAAAGAATTCAGCAGCAGACCTGGGGTGGAATGCTGGTTCAGCCACTAGCTATTTAACCTTGGGTAATAATAATGATGATGGTAATAGCCTCTATTTATTACTTATTCTGTGTCAGGCTCTTTGCATACATTTTCTCTACTTTTCTTAGCCAGGGAGGTTGTGCCTTGCTCAGTATCTGTAGCTGCTTACCAGGGGAGCCGGAGTTCCAGTCCAGCTGTGTTGGTCTCTAAAATGCATGCTCTTTCTTCTCTATCAAGATTACTTACGCATTTTGCAGCACAATATCCACATAGATAAAATAGCGCCAATGTTAATACTTCTGGAACTGTTGGGTAGAGAGGTTATGTAGAGTTCATGGCATCCAGGAGCACAGAGAAAGTGGCACTTCTGATCAGAGCCACAGTATGATTTACGTAGCCCCAAGCACTTCTGTCTTCATGGGCCTGTTCCTTCATAAAAAAAAAAAGAAAATTAAATTAAAAATTCTGTCTTAGGACTGTGTTGGTATAAACATGAGTATAATCAAAGCTGGATTATATTCATTTTTTTTCTTTTATTAAACAAATTAAAACATTATGTGGGCCCTAAGCACTTGGCCTACTGTGCCCAATTATAAGTCGGCTGATAGCATCGCAGGGTGATTCTCAGCCTCAGAGCAATGGCTTTTTCTTTTGTGGGTCATGCTGCTGTTCTGTCCTTTCACTGAAATGTGAATTTTCCTCCACAAGTGTGTATGGGTGAGTGTGTGTATTTGCTGGGAAAGAAAATCTGTCATCGTTGGTATTAGCTGGACAGATGTTGTCAACAATGGATGCTTATAAGGATGGCTCTTGACTGATTAGTCTGGCTTATGCCATTCATCATTTATTTTTTCTGGTATTTGACTTATCTTAGAACTTTCAAACCACTGAAACTTCTTTATAGAAAGGTCTGGAGTAGTTTCTCACTTTTTTCCCCCCTCTACTGATTAGAACTGGCAGCTGATTTTGGCCTCGCGTGGACCCCCTCTGGGTCCTCTCTGGATCGGAAGCTGGTTCCCAGAGCAGCTTCTTCTTGCCTGGTACCGCTCAAATCCACAACCAACAAGTGGCTCTAATCAGCATTTCTCAACATTCAGAATGAAACTCACGGTTACTTCACACTCTGTGGATTTGTGCCCAGTCTGCATGCACAACAAGTTTGACTCGTAACTAGTTTAATGACTTGGTGTTTTGGTTGGTTTGGATCGCACACTTCTCTGGGAGAGGTCTTCTTTTGCACCTTCTCAACACCTAAGGACTTAATAAATTCTTGTTGATTGAATGAAGGAATGAGGGGCTGGCAAAGAACCAGTCAGTTATGTCAAAGGTACCAATTTGATTGTGTTTAGACTCAATCCATTAAAAAACCAGTCATTTGGGTAAGGCCCCTACTCTCTCTCCAAAGTTCAGAATTTGAGGGAGACCTTGTGTAATCTTATCAGGACCCAGGCTATGTTCTTTGATCAGTTAAGGGAAAAAATACCAACTGTCAGGCATAACCCAAGATTTTGGGAAGGCTTCCACAGCCATGTCTGAACCCCAGCGCTCCAAAAAGGTTTTATCCCTCCTGTGGATGGCAGACAATATGCTTGCTGATGCAGCCGGTGATATAATTAAACTTTTGACCACATGCATGACTTTAAGCGAAAAAGTGGCTAAAGCTCTGTGTCTAACGTGATTGAAGGGTGCAATCCGATGCTGAGGCTCTCCCAACTAATCTCTCCTTTCAGAGTTCTCTAGAAACAGCCCTTCTGGGGGTCCACAGTTTACAATAAGACCCTTTTATACTTAAAATGTCAGCAGAACGCTAAGACCAGCTCTTCCCGATACACGAAGGGGTAAGCCTGTCCATTCTTTCCTCTTGACATTCGGTCTAATTCTATCTCAGATAAGTGGGTCTTGGATGTAATCCAGCTGGAGTGGGGCATCCTAAAATTTCCCCGTTGCGGTGTGCCATTTGGATCTAACCCTTATCGTTAAAACTTCACTGGGCTTTCTCTATCCGAAAGGGGAACATAGCTCTTCTTTTCTTGGCCTGCAGTAATATCTGATATTTAGATTTCATAGGAACTACGAAATGTTGTTCATAGACAAAACAGCCCAGCCGAGAAACTGACTTCATCTGGGAATGGCAGATTTCCCGTTTTCCCAGGCTCCTTTCTCAAGCAAGGTTTGAGTTTTACCTTCACAATCGACTTGCTTCAGAGTGACCAGGTGGCCGGGGTGCCTCTGAAAACCCCCTCAGGGCCTGAGGAAATCTGTATTGGCACTGATGTTAGTCATTTTGCAGGTGAAAGGTATTCTGATTTCCATTTCACAATCTGGTCTGCTGCCAGCCGAGGGTGAAAAACTGGGGCAACTGGCACTGGATCTGTTTGAACTAAGAGTGGAATATACATACTTGGTGTTCTGGTAAAATTCTCTGACTAACACCTAGATAGGTGGGCAGGTCGTAACAGGGTTCTGTGTTTTGGACCGGAGATAACCCTGGAATGTGAACCTATGGAGCGAGGGAAGTTGATGCGTGCCGTGATAGAACTATCACACGGGGAATCAGAGGAAGGGTTTCATCCCACTTCAGTATTGTACAATCCAAGCAGTCCTCCTGAGATTCTGTAGGAAGGGGGCCTAGCGTTGGGGGGGTTAAATGACAGTAAGGCAAGTTCTGCGCTCATGTTCCCTCATCTTCATGAGCTGAAGAACTTGGAGATGAACAGCTTTGTGAGAGCCTTTAGGAAAAACCATTGTTGTCCTTTCCTATCGCTCAAGTCTACTCCAACCTGATAGGTAAACAGATTGTTCATTGATAGAGTCATCTATACAGCCTTTATTTTCGTGAGTAAGCTTATGATCAGGACAGTATCTGAATTAGTCTTTTCTAGGACAATTGAAAGAAATGTCAGCGTAGTTCCTGATGATGTATTTTTAATGTAATTCTTTTGTATTTGGCATGATTCAAAATTGATTTTATGAATACGGCTGCAGATTAACCTTTCGGTAACAGGCTGGAAAAATGATCACTTGAAAACATAGTGCCCCCTAATAGCATTCTTTGTAGCAATCAGAGATAATCTGCTTGTGTGCAGTCAAGTTATTAGCTCATTTCCTTAAGCCGTTTCCTAAACTTGTTATCTGATTGCCGAGATGGTCCCACTTATTGGATTGAGGGATAGTTCCTTTACTGAATGTAACTTTTCTCAGTTAAAAAGAATATGATACCGACCATAGAAATGGACATTCTGTTAGAGTACTGTAGTAAGAATAGGAGAGTAGAAAACATTCTTTGAAAACAACCCATTTTGTACCATGCAATGCCTTTGGACAACTGCACGTCTGTTTGAGACGAGTTCTGGGCTGTCGTAATTTCGGGTAGGTATTCTTGGGTGAGTGTTTAACACGATCATTCAAGTTACTGTTTGCCTGGCATTTCTTCCTTAAGGAAATGAGGCAGTTCGCAGAAAAGAAATTAAATAAATCTCTTCTTTTTATTGCCTTGGAGATTTCCAGGAAAACTTTTATTTCTGGGGACCACTAAGTATATTTGCTACTGGCAAATTAAATGTTCTCTTGACTAAATGATTTTGGAAACTGGTAGAAGTAGGTCATGCTAAATTGGCGGAATCCTAGACCAGTGTCTTTTTCCCTTTTGATCTCTCCTTCCCTGATATGTTGAATTTTTACTACAACTTTTAATTTCTTTGATCTGGTTTTCTTGGTGGGCTGCAAAGTCCTTGAGGGTGAGGACTGTGTGCTGTATTACTGGTTTGTATTGTGCGTAGTAGGTCTAAAATAGAGTGTTCTATAGTTTTCAGGATCTCAGAGATCAAAACTCGCTTGCATGGGGAAAAAAGTCCAGCAAAATTTACCACATTTTTACCAACTTATGCAAATATTAATAGAAATAATAAACTCTACCTAACAAAGTATCTCTAACATTTTATGAACTAATAGGTAAAAAGGAGTCTACATATGTTCAAAAGGTTCCTAGGAAACTGGGTTTTTTTTCCCCTTTGAAAAATATAGTATTTGTCCCGGGGACCTCAGAACAAGCCAGACCTTCTGGGGAGGTATATCTAGTTGGCTTTCTGTACTTTAAATGCAGCTGAATGTTCTTAAAAATTTTACTGGGGTCAATCTGTTTATAAAATAAGATATTTTTCCTGATTCTTCAAGATCACTTCCTGTCTGTTGAGAGAATTTCTTACAGATTATTTTCACCCCTCGGATCTTTTTGATTAACCACTTGTTATATTTATACCTCCAACAGGGGACCAAAGGTAAATTCTGTTTTCATTCTTTGTTGCATTTGAAGAATTAATGGGAAAGAACATCAGGCACTGTAGGAAATGATTTTTCATGTTAGCATAGCAAAACAGAGCAAGTGCCCTCTGCTGTGGCTTTTTACCATATTAGACGGGATGTCCTTCAATGTCTTTGGTGATGATGGGCATAAATCAAATTGAGAACAGTGGTATGTAGTGAATTTAGCACAACTGCATTTTTTAATATGTAAGTAGGCTTAGGTTTTTATCTCCCTTATCTTAAGCCCCGTCAAGATCAAACTCAAGCAAGCATTCACATCCACAATTGAATCTCACCAGCCTTTTTCTTTAAGTTAACATTAGTTCAAACTCTCCCCACTGCTTCTGTCAATAGATCTTTTAAAGGCAGGCATTAGAGTTAAGTTTGCCTTAGTCTTTTTCCCCCCTTCCACAGCTTCAGGCCCAAGGGCTTCTTTTAATAGGCATTAGTTAAGGCCCAGAATTGAGCAGACATTTGTGAAGGAGACTTGAAGTTTGGAACAGAATTGGCCTTTATAGTTTTTCCATGGGGGGAAAAAAATCTTCTTATGAGAATAAAGGCTGCCTACTAATCTGCTACCATCTGGAGAATGGAGAAGCCAGAGGTGGTTGGCACCAGGTCACATCCCTTATGTAAACTGTCAAATTCTTTTCATATTAATGGCATATTGAGCTTAATCTAAAGGGGTTTGGTATCAGTCAGAGCTTACTTATTGATCTTTTTTTTTTTTTTGCAAGGGAGGGGTCTTAGTATTGTTACAATATGAGAAAAAGATAGTATCCAAAAAAAAAAAAAAAAAGAGGTTTAGATTCACGAAGGACTTTCCCTCCTACTTACACGTCACTTAGCATTTAGTGATGTTTGATGCCGTGATAAAAATCCTCAGAGTTTTTCCAGGAAATTGTTTTCTACCAGGCCTTATTAAGAAAAGTTTGACTTCATCTTAAATTCAGTAAGAAGGCCAGTTGATAGCGGTCATGCTTATCCCCACACCTGAAATAAAGTAGTTGTGAGCCTGAGATTCTCTTTTTCTTCTAGATTGTTTTGTACACATGTGCATGTGGGTATAAATATAGATGCGTGTTTTTGTGCTTTAGGGTATAATAGAACAGCTAAAATCATACCGAGTCTGATGAGGCTTCTGCTATTGGCGTGGTAAAGAATAAAAATCCCCTACATTTTGATTATGAAACCTTCAGCTTCCTTGGACACAGGGCCAAACAGATTGCAAATGCCTTGACAGCTCCATTCAAAGCAGAGGCTTATTCCCCAAACTGGGATGGATTGATTTTGTTCATTCTAAAACAGTTCTGCTCTCCCCTCTTATAAATAAAAATAGACCCACACGCTCACTTTCAGACCTTTTGATAGGTAAAGGTTGAACTCACTAAACCACAGCATGGAAGCCCAAATAATCATGTTATTCCTGGGGATAGACGTCTATAGTACAAGCTAAAAAAAAAAAAAAAAAAAGGCTGAGTAAAAGCCACTGTTGTATTATATATTGTCCACATAGGATGTTTTGGCACAAACACGCCTAACAGTCAATAAATGTGCGCTGAACAAATAAATAAAAGAATGAATACTGACCCTCTTTTTACCTGGACAGTCGTTCGGTTGCATCAGGAACGTGAAGAAATGAAACCTAAAAATTTCAGCAAAGATGATTAAATAAGCAACAAGCACTGAGATTTCTAGCTTTTGGAAATTGTTTTTAAATTCTGAAATGAGAGCATTTGTCCTTGGGGCCTGTATTCCACTGGTATTTCTTACCCCCCTGGTTTCATATGTAAACCAGAAAATGAAAACCAGACCAAATGACCCAAAGGAGATGAAGCATGTTTGTTTTCCCCATTATATTTCTCTGCTCACGCCTAGATGCCTTGCCTTCCTCTGTCCCCTGTGTTTGAAGTTGAGAGCTGGGAACAGACAAGAGATTGAGGTCCCAGGGAGAAGCCAAGTTCAGCCTGAGCTGGTGAACTCACTGAGACTGAGGGCAGATAACGTGAGCTAAAGATACTCAAGCATGGCATTTGTGCCAGTAGGGGAGAGACCCACTGGGCCTTTACAAACAGGTTTCTCTTTGGTTGTCTAGCCGATGGAGCCTCGCTGAACGTGTTGGCAGTTTTCCTTAAGGAAGCATCTCCAATTGGTGACAATGAGAATGAGCTTACACAGAAGCCTGTGTTACACAGGATTTTCTGCTGCAGCCCTTGGATGCTATGATTTTGAGGGGAATCATTGTAGGAGACAGTGAGCTGATATGACACAAGATCAGGGTGATTTTGTAAGAGCTTAACAGCAAAAGAAATGGAAAAGAACTGAGTGAAAAGGGAGGGAAGTAAAAAGTTGGGAGGAACGGGAACGTGAAAATCGCTGTGTGTATGGTAGTATCACGTAAAAGAGGAACAATGGGAATGCAAAACCGACTTTCGTCTTATACTTTGTTGGCAGTAAGTTCTGCCTTAATGTTTGAAAGCATTTTAATCCAGTGCCGTGGTGTCATGGGCCAAGAATTTAAATAATTACCATTAAGAATGTCATGATAAACTCTTGCCTTTAAAAGGGTAGTCAAGATTTCCTCCAGTGAAAAAGCGCTGTGTATGCCAGTGACTTAAGAATCTTTTTAGGGTCCCTTTTGTGTCCCCCTCCTCCTCCCTAACTTTCTGAACTTCTCACATGCAAAACAGCAATCAGGTTTGTATTCATTCTTTTCAGCCTGCTTGGAATTTATCTGACTGCACGGAACCGTGACTGGACAAAGATTGTGGCTTTGGGCACTGACTGTGCTATGACGGGACCTTTTGCTCCCTTTGTGAGCCTTACAAGAGACTTGCTTTGCCTGAGCTCTTTGCCCCTTCCTGGCCTCCTCCAAAGTGATCGGCAGGTTGTCTGGAGCTGGCCCAAGAGGCGGAGTTCAGCGCGGCGGCCAGCAGGGGGTGCCCTTGCCAGATAAGAACAGGTTTCTCTGTGCCAGAGCAACTCAAATCAGGTTCTCTGCCAGTCTGGCCTTTTTAGTCGATTTGGCCCCGGAATCGACCCTAGAAGCATTTTATTTTGCCCTCTCAGGTCCTGGCCCACACCTGTATGACTGTGCTGTCCACATGGCTGTTTTCAGTTTCTTTTTGTTGTTAACAGTAGGCTGTGTGCTTTGCTTTTGCTGCCGTCTGGTCACCTTTTACTTAGAAATTGGAGAGTGGTTTTCTTTCCCTCTCCCTGTATCTCAGGTCAAGTTGAAGGGCACAGTCACCTGCAGGGAACAGGACCGAGTGTGTTCATTGAGCATTTTGGTGTTTTACATGACCTAGCCATAAAGGAATGTCTATGGGAAAGGAAAAACCTGTTTCATAACGCAGTTGCAGAGCTTTGTTTTCTCTCATCAGGGTGACAGCCCTTTGGTTCCTGCCAGTGGGTATGCAAGGGGAAGGTGGGGAAACTGGATCATGAAAATTCCACGGGCTGGTGATTGCTCATTCTTTAGCCTTGTAGCCGGGAGGATACTGTCTGGTTCCCAGGGTGGCTCAGTACAGTATTTAATTCAGAGAGCCCAAACCTATGTGATTAGCATCTTATTCTTTAAAAAAAAAAAAAAAAGAAAGAAAGAAAGGGAAAAGAGGACGACCCTTGGCAATTTTAAGCAGCTTCCGCGTAGTCTGGTGGTAGGGGGTGTTTTGAGGAAGTGTTTTGAGTCTTGAATCTTGGATTCAGCATCCTTGTTGACTGGACTGTGCTGGGTAATGCTTTCCCCAGACAGCGAGCCATCTGCGCAGGGGAAGTTCACAGCACACACCCGGGGCTTGTTACCACAATGTGGTGCTTCATTACTGAGCCTTTTCTTGAATGCCTGAGCCACTAGGTTCCTGTGCCCTCTGCCCCACGTTGGATTACAAGCCGCCCCGATGCTGGAGCGATTCCCACTCCGGCTGGGGCAGACACGAGAGCAGAAACCCTACAGCAGGTGCTGATTTTTTGCACGGCCTTCTGTGCGGGTGCCTATGCCGTCTTCCCCATTCACTCGTTCACTGCCCTCCCACCCCTGCTGCCCCGTGTTCCCAGTTCTTGGATTAGTTCTCAGGCTGCTGCAAATACTGATGCACTGTCTTTTGAATTGGGGGTGGGGGGAAAGCCCATGCAACAGGTTTCCCCCCCCAGGAGGAATGTGAAATCACTGAGCTCAAATCTTAGTTGCCTTTCAAAAGTCTGTGTGCAGTGAGTCTATTTTGGCTTATTTTTAGCTGAAGCTAGTTATTTAACGGCATCAAGTTTTCTTTGTTTTCAAGCCCCTTGTAAGTAACTCTGCCGTATTTCAGCTGTATAAGGACATAGAATCAAAGCTGTTCACTATCTATTGGGTCTTAACTTTGTTCACATAAATTGACCTGTTGAAGCAAATCGTATATAAAATAGGATTATGAAATTGAATTTTTTGGGGGGAGGGGGGGAACTGACATTTTTTTGGTCCTCTCTTCCTACTCTTAACAAAAATCATTTCATTTCTGTACCCCCAACCCCCTTTCATTTTAAAAGTCATCTCTGGAAGCTGTCTTTCCCAGAGCCTCATTGTTCATGAATTATATTGTGAATCCATTTGGACACCGACCAGGAACTTGCTATAATTGCTCACATGCAAGTAAAAGCTTTCTCTGTGTATTAATTAGTTGATACAAGGGATTAAGATGATTACATGAAAGGCATTGCTGCTTCCTTCTGAATAGTTAGACCAAGGTAGGTGCCAAGGCATCATTTGATCCCATTTGCTCAGCATGTTCCCTTGATAAAGGCACAGAATTTGAACAGTGAGGTTTCCTGAGGCAGCAGAATATGGGGATCATTTGGATTCACTGTTTCTGTTGATGTGAAATGTGGGATATTAATCAAGGCTAATTACATGCACTGGGTTTGGAACAAACTGAAGGCCAGTTCAGGGCATGGTTCTCCATGTAATTACCGACTTTAAGGTACCAGGGTAATTACTAGAAATTAGAGGTCCTTCCTTTTATGGGTCTTGCCTCTCAGAAAGTGGAAACAGTTTCTTTAACCATTAGGAGGTAGCTTTCTGCTCAGAGTTTGTGTTAAACAGATACAACCAGCTTTTAAATAGGTCTCGATTATGTTGCATCAAGTTTCTGGAGGTAGGGCAAGAATCCAGGTAATTCTGTCCTATTTTTCTCCCTGTCAGAGATCTTTCAATGTTTGAATTCCAAGTGAAAATTAGTATATACTTGGTTAGGGAGGGGAATTTAATAGTTCATTGTCCTTCTCTAGCAGACCATTTCCTCTAGTATTGTATTGTTTTAAAAAGGTTGTTGGCAATGCTTTCTGTTAATAAGTTTAATACCACCCTTTATCCTTGAGAAACAGCGGTAGGTTGCTTCAAAATGTGTAAGCCTCTGAGAAGTGCAGTTGTCACTTTTTTGTTTTGGTTTGGTTTGGGGGGGTGGGGTTTGGAGGTGCCTAGCATCTCGAAGGCCATTCCTAGAGGTCAGGACATCCGCCACTGAAGACAGCTCCGAGGAAGTGAGGGTTCACCTCCAGAACAGCAAGCTCCAAAAGCCCGATGCTTGTTCCCTGGGATCTCTAGCAGCTAGGGGCACAGGCATATGGCCTACACTCACCAATTTGATTTCTCTGCCCGGGACTTAGAGCCCAGAGAGAGGGACACAGAGAATCGTGGACACTTGAGAGCTACCTCCCTTGGCCCTGGCCTTCAGTGTCTGCTAACTGGGGGCAGGCGTGGCAGTGGAGTCTTGAGTCCAACAGCTCAGCAGGCAATGTCCACGAGTGGCCAGAGCTATTAGCGTCCATGGCTGTTTTCTTAGGTTTGAGCCCATTTTCGGGCTCAAATCCCCTAGCAGAGTTTTTGAGAGAGTCCATTTTCTTACAGGAAATACCATTTCTGCTTAAGTTCATTAGAGTTGGCTTCTGTGGTGACTAGTATGAGCACCATCCTAAGTGTCTGTATGTCTGGAGTTAAGATGCTAAGGATAGACTTAATCATATATATATGTATGTGTAGATATCTGCTGCTAGAGACCACATGCATACCATGGATGTCTATATGTTTATGTATATATGTCTACATGCACGTGCTTATTATGAGGGAAAGGACTTGGTCTGTAGGTGGAAAAGAATCGGGATGGGAGAAAGTATGACAAAAGTCATACTTTCGGCTGTCCTGACATCTGCCCTTTGTAAGGACTCTCAGCACTGGTTGTCCTCACAGATCTGCTGCTGAGTCTAGAAACTGACATAGATTTGTAAAAATATGCAGGGCTTGCGATAGTTTTACGAAACTGGAGTTTCATTTTGTCGAAAAGATACATCAAAGTTTTTAAAATCATTTTTCAAGTAGTTGATTTCATCACAAGCCTCCAACTAGCAAATTCTTGCCTTATTTATGTTGGCACTTGTGATCCTCCCACGTGTTAGAATTGATGTGTTCTCTGTCCAGGGCAACCTTGCTCGGAAGCACTTGGGCACATTCCTGACCTGAGTCTCAGGATGGGCAATGGACGAAGGAGTGATTGCATCTCTCAGCTGAGGTAGTCGAGGACTGCAGCTGTGGGGTGCCCTGCAGTTTCCTTCTTCCCTTCGTCTTTACCCGTTAGTCGTCGTATCCGCGCAGCGATGCTCGTGGCCATCGTTTCACTATTCCTTCCCCTTCACTGTGGGTCTCAGTGGGTCCCCTCTGTGCGACTTCACAGGCTCTGCCCCAGCCCAGCTGCCTCCCAGTTCCCTTCTCTGGCTCTCCCTTGGGCTGTCCTCTCCCCGAGATCTTCGTCTTCCTTCTTTGTCTCTTGTGCTTCTCTTCCCCTCCCCTGTAGGAGGGCAGATATATAGATTATATCTGTGGGTATGTATGTATATATGCAAAGGGATATATGCAAACTTGAATATCAGTGTTAGAAACACACTCTTCACTCTAAGCCGCTTGCTGCCTTGCCTAAGAGCACACCCTTCCAGTGCCCAGTGCCACCATGTGTAGCCTAGAAATTCCACATTAGACCTCAACCTAGGTTTTCCCTTGCATGCTCTTCATGGAGCCTGGCTATTGGCCTTTTAAGGTGAATGGATCTGTTACATTTGTGGGATCAAAGACAATGCTTCTGGAGCTCTATGTGGGAGTGTCTGACCTTCGTCCTCCCTTTCTTGGGAGGCTTGGGTATCTTGGTTTCCGGCATCCCAGGAGTGGGGTACTTAGTCTCAAACTTTCTTTAGCTGGCATGGTGTTCTCTCATCTTTCCAGAATAGGCAGATAACTTGTTCAGGTCCTGGGGACTGAGTATGTGTACGCACACGTATACAACACATATATTCCACTTAGAGCAGCAGGGTAAGCCCAAGGTCATGGACGTAAGAGGCAGAAATGGAAGCCAGGGTTGTTAAGTTTGGTATTTCTTTTTTCATTATTCCCTGCAGGTCCCCCCCATATATTCTTTAAAAAAAAAAAAAAAAAAACACAACTGATTACACGTTTTTTTCTTCCCTGAAATTTAAAGATTTATTTCATCTTTGGCAATAAAAGAAAGGAAGTGGAATTAGGTCTGTGGGGACTTTTTTTGTGCAGAGTATCAGTGACATCATGGAATGACCAGAGTCCTGTTTTTTATTAAAGGACACATGGCGGGTCGTGATATACATAGGACAACCCTTTCTCATCCTGCCTACTGCAAATAACACACATCTTGTTTTAAGTTCTTTTAAATGTTCTGTAAAAGTTCAAGTAGCCGTTGAATAAAATTCTGCGGATTTTTAAAAAGCAAGTATTAACTGGTCAAATTCAAATGAGAACTTACAAAGGGTAACTGTAGTAAGAAGTTTATTGTGAACTCTAAATTTTTTTTGCTATCATTATTCTTGAGGGACCAGCCAAGATTAATTAAGGGAATTATGAAGGATTGCGTTTAGGGATGTACTTGGAAGTATTTATTGCATAGTAGGAATAAGGAATTTGATCAAGATTCTTTTCCTTAATGCTCTCACTTTCGTAAACCTAACTGGAAGAGACCCAAAGCTTAAAAGTGAAACGATATTGCAGGCAGTGTTTACCGTCTTCTGCTTCCCCTATGGTTGATAAAAGTTGACTGATAGGATTGGAAAGGAAGCTGGGAGTCTTTTTCGGTATGCGTGTGATGTCTCTAAAGCTGCGGTAATTTCGGGCGCTCCCTCTTGTGAACACTGACGTATGCGTGACAAGGAATGCAGCATTTAAGTATTTGCTTCTACGTTTTAAAGTATCATTAACAAAAGCGTTGGAGATGATAGCTCTGTTTTGTTTTGTTTTGAAGCGAAACGATTTTATCGTGTTTTATTCCAAGCTCCTTTTAGCAAGCTGGAAACCATCTCCACTGACCTCGCCTTTTCCTTTACGTTTGAACTTTCCTGGCAGAAATGGCTTGTCGATAGAGTCCAAGCTAGTTCATTCCCTTTGTGTGTAGAGAATTAGACACATGAATGCCACAAATTAATCAAATGTAAGTCTAGAATAGAAGGCTCTCACGCACTAACACGACTGTGAAAGCCGCTTTGAATAAGAGGGAAAGGACCCATCAAATATACATGAAAAATAGTGAGTTTATGAAGGCCCGGGAATTGTTGGGCTTGACTAGACCTGCATGCCACCACTTAGGGGGGCAGCAGCAGAGGGTGGGAGGGGGAGGACCACCAGCCCTGAGGTGGGGTTTTCTTTTTGAAATGATCTTCTTCCCTTGAGGGAAGCTTCTGGGAATATCAATGAACCCCTTGCCGAGGCAGGGTTGGAGGTCAAAGTGCAGGGCCAGCTGCCAGCCTTCCTGAGGGACAATAGCAGAGCCCTTCTGTACATAGACAAAAGGATATTTCCAAACAGTGTTTATAGACACTGAGTGAAACAACGGTTCAATTAAAATATGCAGCATCATGTAAAATTAACCTTTTTGCCTCCCTCCTCTTCCTTAGAGTTGAAAATCAGTTGGTTTTGCTCTTATTTTTCTGATGTCACTCAACTATTTTGTGATTTACAGAACTTTAATCATTTAGCCACTTACATTATAAAACAATGATGCCCCCTTAAACACTTACAAAAGAATGCGATAAAGGGAGAAGTTTCCTTGCAGTACTTTTGTGTTCAATATACCTAGCTAATGCTTCTGTAAATTGGAAAAAACACCTGTTTCTAGATGGGCATAAATTATATATCAGGTGTAACAAGTTTTCTTGTGCAAATGATGAAAACATAGTGTATCAATATAGTAATGTGTTTGAATTAAATATATACGCACAGGTATTTCCCAGAGAAACACTAAAAATCGAAAGCTGAACTATAAAAATATTAATAAGAATTAACCAAGTATTATGCTGAGATGTTCCAGATCTGGATTTGACACTAATGTAATTTATGTAAATATAAACAGAGATGAAATGGGAGAAGTCCTAATATTAATGTAAAAACAAAATGAAAACTTGGCTTTTAAGTCGCATAACATTGCTACATGTACTATTTTCCTGACTCTATCTTGATAAAATTGAAAGTTACCCATAAAAATACTACTCTGTGGTCTTTCACTCCATATTTTTTGTTCCTGGTGTGGTTTAAATTTCATATTATGTTTATTTTTTTTTAAATTCTCTTCGTCCTCACCCCGAAACCACAGAAGGTTTTCAGTGGAAGGGAGAGTATTATATCACACTTCCTGGTTGCTGCCAATTAGTTCCAGTGTGGACTTTCTTTGTGGCTTTCTGTTGGAACGATACCATATTATTGGTCTTCATGTTGGCCAGAATAGTTCAAGTTTTCCATCTTCTAGCACCAAATCCCTGTAAAGGTCACATACAACCTGCCTTGGCCAAGCACACATGCTGGGGCAGTGGCAGGGGGCGGAGCGGTGTGGTTTCTTGGGAAGATGAGGAGGAGTGGCAAGTGTGGGCTTTTTATGTTCATTCCTTTAATAGTAAACATTTATGGAACTCCTCCAGCCAAAGATCTGATTCTTAGATCAGATGGTGATAAGAAATGAATGCTAGGTACTTACTATCATGTACCCTTAGCTCATTAATCATACTAAACCGAGAAAGGACCCTCAAGGAAACTAGACGAGGATGAGGATCAGAGCAAGAGGCCCCACGGGGACCCGCCTGAGTCGTTATTAACGGTACCGGGTGGTGCAGTCGTTAAGCATCTGCCTTCGGCTCAGGGCGTGATCCCGGCGTTAAGGGATCGAGCCCCGTATCAGGCTCCTCCACTATGGGCCTGCTTCTTCCTCTCCCACTCCCCCTGCTTGTGTTCCCTCTCTCGCTGGCTGTCTCTCTCTCTGTCAAATAAATAAATAAAATCTTTAAAAAAAAAAATAAAGAGGAAGTCTCGTGATGAGGAGGTCAAGAGAGATTTCTAGTGGAGATGGGTGTGAAATATTGGGATTTTGAAATTCAGAATGGAGGCAAGGTTAGGAGCCCAAGCCAGAGGATACAAGAAGGTCTGCCTTTAACCATAGTTTGTCAGGTCAGTTTGCCTGGACCATCTTGGGCTGGGGCGGGGGGGGGGGGCTTATGCAGGACACTTGGGTAAATAGACCCAGCTGCTCAAGGCTGGGAAGTAACAGGTCCCGCAAAGTGTCCCTCTCCAACCCCCTCTCTAGCGATGGAATCCTTTGGGAGCACAGTGGTAGAGATGCTCTGACTAGAGCATGGTGGAGGTAAACAGTGGCCCGTTGAGGAAGTGCTCGGACAATAGGCTGAGAGTTGTTTGTGCCAGAAATGGAGTGGGGAGCTCTGCTGACTTTTGGGCAGGACTCTGATGTTTTGCGACTTGCTCTTGAGAAAGTCATCTTGTAGGGAGAGACTGGACCGGAAAGGCCAGCTGAGGAGGGCTGTAGTAGCAAGACAGGGGCATGTGAGTTTGGATATGGGTTCTTAAAAGGAGAGAAAGGTAGGTGTCCCAGGACTTGGAAGAGGAGGCATCTGTGCACAGGTTGGGGGCTCAAAGAGCAGGTGGTGACGTCCACATTTTAAGGATGGAGCTGGGGATGGGAGTGTTTGGAGAAAGTCAGACTTGATTTCAGATAGAAAGCTGGGGATGAGGTGTGAGTGTGGAATTCATCAAAAATGGAAACTAAGAGTGATCTCTTTTAAAAGATTTCATCGTAAAGAGGATGAACTGTTAATGAAGCCCTGTTTCTGCAAAGGACTTTGAATCTGTTTTCTCCACAAAGTTGGGTACATCTTTACGAGCGCATCTGCGTCCGTCTCATGACCTCATCACATGGTGGCAGAGCCAGAGGGAGATGAGTTTCATTTCCCACCCACTTTCTTGTTGGTTTGTGAATCCACTGAAAATGAAGACTTTCCCCTCACATTTTACAACTCAAACACTCAGCCCAGTAATTTAATGCTGGTTCTTCCAATATAAATATTACATTATGAGTATAATTTCCCATTATTACCACAAGAAATTATCTGGATGCTAAGAATAATTCGGCTCTATAAGGTCACACACCAGTATATTCTTTCCAAACCCAAACAGAAAAAAACACAAAGGGAAGCTCTTCTTTCAGTTTTATTTCTTGTGCGAGATTAAAAATTTCTTGATGGAAGAGTCGGTCTTCTGCCCAGTCTGTACTCAGCAGAGGCTGCTGCTCACTGCGGTCTAGCGAGTTTGGGTTTGGAAAACGTTTCTTTCTTTCTTTTCTTTCTTTTCTTTCTTTTCTTTCTTTTCTTTCTTTTCTTTCTTTTCTTTTCTTTCTTTCTTTCTTCCTTCCTTCCTTCCGTTCTTTCTTTCTTTCTTTCTTTCTTTCTTTCTTTCTTTCTTTCTTTCTTTCTTTCTTTCTTTTTCTTCTCATTTACTTCCAATAGACTCTGTCCATCACTTTAAGTCTAACTCCAGTTTTTTATTAGCTGTGGCTCCAGAGTAGAACACACCAATTACACTATATTCTGACACACACATGTGCACGGTGACACGCACGCTCAGTGACACACAGGCAGCATCATACACCGAGAGAAATCCACACACACTCATCGACACACCTACACACACGCACATACACACACAGACCCACATACACAGTGACACAGAGAGAGAGACACACAGCAGGAGACAGAGACACATACGTACACATAGAGCAAGAGATACAGGGACACGTGCAGTGAGAGACACAGTGACACATACACAGAGATGTGCGCACACACAGAGACAGAGACACAGACACACATGGAGACAGACACACATGCAGAGACAGAGAGACACACGCAGAGACAGAGACAGGGCAGGAGGTAAGAACTCAATGGAATGATAAATGAAAATCTAAAAAGGTGGGCTTCATTTCACTGGTATTAATTTGGTAAATTATCCATAATTTATTAGAGCTTGTAAACATTGTGGCAAAATTTTTTGCCTTGTCAGTAATGAATTGCTCCATCATTAATTTTGTCAAGGGATCAAGAAACAACACTGGTGAGCTGAAAAAAAAACTCGGTGCGTGTAGTTTGGGCTCAGTGCTGGCGTGGTTTGTGTCCTTCAGCAGTGAATGCACGGACTGTGTCCTGACTTGGGGACGCCTTCCTCACCGGTGGCCGGGCCACAGCTGCCATGGGCGGCAGGATACACCGGCCTGGGTGGGAAGTGGTGTGGTTCACACTGCCCTGGGTTATTCACTTTGCCACTCTTCGGAGCCTCGTGACTTCAGTCTGCATCCTGGGGAGAGGGCTGGCTGACGTACTAGTATGTATTTCTCTCTCTTCACTTACCGCCAAGTACATTTTGAAGCAGTAGATGCATCTTTTTAAAGTCAGTTGAAATAAAGATTTTAAAAGAGGTCAGAAATTTAGATGAGAATATTTTAGGAAGAATCAAGTGGCGGAATCCAGAATATTTAAGCATCAAATGTGACTCTTAGCTTCCTGGTAGCTATGGGAAAAGAGAAACCTGATCATTTAATGTAGTTGTCATTTTCTCATGACCATAAGGTATTTGTCACATGGGTCTTAATATAAATGGGACCATGTAGACCAGCAGAGTTTACTTCAAGTTTTGTAAATTGTGTTTTATGGCGGTTTCTCATTAATGACACTCTAAAGGCCAAATTTCTGGCTTTGAATTGTAATTCAGAGAAGACCTTGCAGGGGAACAGGTGGTTGGAGTTTTCCAGCGTGCCGAGTGTCCAAGTGGTCTTATGGGTCATCTGGCCTGAAAAGGGATGGAGTTGAGGGAACCCGGAAGAGTGAACAGGGATTCTGTCCCTTGGACTGCATCTGTTTCTCTAATGTTTCACCTTTTTTCCCATGGGAGTAGTTAATTAAAGTTGAGTCCTCATAGGGTCTAAAGCAGTTATCTATCCTCCATTGCTTGAAAAAAGAGCATAGTCTCTAGAAACCTGATACAGTGTTAGCTCTCCCATATGTAACTGCAGACGTGGGGGCTAGGCCTTGCAGTGATGGCTAACTCTGCTGCACATTTAAGATTCTCATCTCAGGGAACCTCATTCCAGAAGCTGTCTAAGCAAGCAGCTGTTAACATGGGTGAGGGCTGTCCCCACATATTGTATGGGAGGGTGGTTGGGGACCGGGCCAAGGAGAGGAGCCCAATTCTAATCCAACTCCTGTTTTGACGGAGGATGAATCTGCCATTCAAGGGCATTAAGCCACACATCCATGTCACCCACCGAGGTCGTAGCATATACGAAACTAGAATGTATAAAAGTAGATAGCTTGACTTCTATTTGCGGCCAGCCGAAAGTTGAGCCACTCTCAAAACAGCAGGTGGGAGATGGCTCAAGTAGTTGAGTGGAAGGAAGGACAAGTGGGTAATATTAAAAGTGTGAATATTTGATTAATCAAAACATAAGAACAGAGTATTTTCACTTATGTTTTTATACAAAGAGCCAAATTCACCTGCTCTTGGTGGTGGAGACTACACAGTACATAAACAGAAGAGGAAATTTCATCAGTTAACGAGTTACCTTGTTTAAGGAATCAAGTAACCCTTTCTTCTCCCTGTCCCTCTCTATATTATTTGAAAACCTTCTGTTGGGCCTGTTATTTTTAACAACATAGCCAATGACTATATTTTAAAAGTTGAAAATCTTTTATATATTGGCTGGTAAGCATTATGTAAAATTAGAAGTCGAAAGTAATTCATTCTTTTTTCAATGTAAAAGCGATATTTTAAAAATAAGCTTTCGGCATAAGACACTTGAATCCTCAGTGTTGTAGCATTTGAGAAAATAGAGTATCTGGTTTATATAACTACTCTAATACTCGGAATACCAAAGTGTTTTACAGTAGCAAGTTTGAGATAGGATCCAATATGAATATATTATCCTCACAGCGAGCTTGTTCCTTTAGTCAATTTCAGAACACATATTAAGCAAAGCAATATATATGCACAATCCTTGTTTCAAAGTATATTCATGTTCTCAGATTTGGGGGGGAAAGCATTCAGAAAGAAGTATTTTTTTTTTAAAGCAAATAAACTCCCTAAAGAATAATTGCTCTTCTAGAGGCATCGATGTATATTTCAATATTTATCTCTGCAGAGTGGTACATTTCTGTTTTGTTGTAGTAAGTTCACTGCTGACATCAGAATGGCTAGAGGAAGACTCCTTCCGGAGATGTAATGAATGACCTTTAAACAGGTTGATTTGAGACCATATTTTCCTTCAGGGAAAATACAAATATTCTTTGGATTTGTGCATATTACTTAAAACTTAACTGTGTAGTGCAGTGAGCTTAAACAAATGGAATCTTGTCTTTGATCAAATTTAAAGTTACCATTCTGTCATGAATTACATTGTGGGAGAGAAAAATCACGCAGGGGACCTTTAGAGAGTGCTGTATACAAACATCATTATTGTCAAGAGGAATTCATTCATTCCGTCGTGTTCTTCGGTCAGTAAACACTCAGTGCTCATTATAGACCTACCACATACGTGAGAGCTATGACCATTTAGGAAGAGTCACAATAAGTGATCAGAAAATAAGTTCTCAGACAGCAGAAGTCACTGTGAAGAAGGGTTTTGGAGAACATGGGACGGAGCATGACTGTTAAAGTGGTGAGTGTCAGGAGAGGTGGGCGGCCCCAGGGGGCCAGGGAGAAGGCCTGCTGCTTGGGGAATTAGGGCATCTGACCCAGCCTTGGCCATTCGTGATCCCCATGATTTACTGAACGTTTGTGTGTGTCAACTCCTTCAACTGTGAGATTACCTCTGTCATCTTTTCTTGCCGTTCTGCCGTGTAAGTACCCGTGTGGCTGCAGAATTCTCTTCATGGCTACTTCATGGCTACTTCAATGTTTTGCTGAAACATAAAAGTACCAGAACATCTACAAGGGGAAAAACCTCGTATCAACCAACTTTGTGTTGTTCTCTTCCTTTAGATACAAGCCATATTCTTTGCCATAAATATTTCCCATTTAGAAAATAATTACATCAAGGGGCGCCTGAGTGGCTCAGTCGTTGAGCGTCTGCCTTCGGCTCAGGGCATGATCCCGGCGTTCTGGGATCGAGCCCCATGTCAGGCTCTTCCGCTGGGAGCCTGCTTCTTTCTCTCTGACTCCCCCTGCTTGTGTTCCCTCTCTCGCTGGCGGTCTCTCTCTCTGTTAAAATAAATAAATAAAAAATCTTAAAAAAAAAGAAAAGAAAATAATTACATCAAGGGAAAACTCTACATTTAAACATATATGGCTTTCATTGTTGCAGAATAACTGAGTCTAAATTGGATGATTCTCATTAATGAAAGGACAAAAAGTAAGTTAGTCAAGACATAATTAGGTCACAGCGTTTGACCATTGTGACTTAACCTTCCCTTTGTCCTTATCTGCTAAAGCTTTGGCCTTAATATGGACAAAGAGCAATTTAAATCTCTTTCCATTCCTATCCTTTTTCTTAGAGCAGCTTCAAATCTAAAACTCTAATAAAGAGAGGGATAATAAAACAGCACAGAAAGTATAATGGGAATTATATTGACTCTCACAGAAGTTTTGGAAGAGAAATACATTCTCGCCCCTCAGCTCTGTAATGACATAATCATGGTGAGATTTCTACTTTGCTAGACTCAGACTATTTGGAAATCTTTAATGAATATGATCAGGGAGTAAGCATTTAAAAATGACAATTTCCTGAAAGCCAGGAAATTATTTGCTCAGTGTAAAATGCAAAAGAAAAGGGAAAAAGAAAAAATGCTGGTGATAAGTCTGTTTTAAACAGCATAATCCATGTACGATGGAGTCAGGAGTGGGGTTGAGACCTAAGTATTAGCCTTATCTTAGTTAGCATCCTGCAGGGTAAACTTGGGCAAGTCACTTAATCTCTTCAGGGCTCACATTTTTTTAATCACAAAATAATGATCATAGCAAGCATTTATATTTACCATGCGCCCGGCACCCTTCTAAACACCTTCTATTTGGTCACTCAATCCCCCTAGCAACACTGGACACCAGGTACTCTCCTATCATTGCAATTCAGTTCTTCTCTACCTTGCCTACCAATTCAATGAATATTTGAACCTCAGCTGCTTTGATTGGAGATCTGCGTTAGGGGCCACTATGCGCGATCGCCTTGTTACTACAATGTCATTACTATAAGAAGTCAAATATTTCAGTTATTCAAAGGGGTACACGTTTCTGAACACATACAGTAGTAACAAAACTTTGATATACAAACTATTTCATTTTTAAAGGAATTCTGAGAAAGGTCATTTATTATTTTATTAAGCAAAATATTTGATATGAAGAGGTTCTTTCCCTTATCCCTAGAGCATGGAGGAGAGCCGCAGCACGCAGAGAGAGGTCTTGGCAGAACATAGGAGAATTTCAGAGCTAACCAGGACTGAATTTACTTCTGTGTGTGTCAGTTGACAAATACCATCATTCAGATAGGAGGAAGCAAAATAACTTTCACCAGATTGCCCTAGGGGACACAGCTTCTGAATTCCTGTCAGCCTTCAGCGTTAGTCACTGGGCTGTCTAATCCTTGAGATAGCACTTGGTCCAGATTCATGCCAGGATGCCTGCTACCCGATCTCCATCCTTCCCTCTCCCATCCCTTCTCGTTTGACAAACATTTACTGGGCACCTACCACATATCAGTAGCTGTGCTAGGAACGAGGGCTAAAATGTGACAGGTAACAAACATGGCTGCTGCCCTTAAAGTAGGGAGGTAGACATTAAGGAAATCCTCACACAAAGGGGCATAACATTCTAGGTATGCTGAGGTTAATAAAGGAAAGAGAGGTAGGTGTGACGGAGGGGGATTTGGGACAGGAGCCTTTGAGGTTTGGACTCAAGCAGTCATTTAATTTCTTCCTGTGTCACCACCTTGATGAGACCCACCTCCCACACAGTGGGTAATTTAGGGCCAATAAGATGTGCTGAATGGATTTGAATAAGATCAAAATTTTGATCAAAATATGTCTTCCTGTGGCTTTTCATCAGTGGACTGTGGAGTGATGAATTGGCTTCACGAGGGCATTGGTTCAGATAACTGCCTTTTGCTGCAGACCACCAGGTTTGAGAAATTTATTTCAGACTCTTGCGGGCAAGGGGACAGAATTCCAGGTTGAACGACAGAAAATGTGAATTTTACTTTGCTCTCTGTCACACCACAGAGCTTGTGTGATCTTTGGTAAAAATCTATGGGACTCTCATGATGATTAAGAAAGGAGGTGTAGATTCGGTTCATGCAGTGCCTGGCATCTAGAAAATACTGGTGACATTTAGTTCGTCTTGTTACCAGTTGGTGTGGGAGAAACCAGGGTGGATAAGACACTATACACCCAGGTTTTGACAGACATAGGATATTGATCCACAAAGAGGGCAGTTTGTGATCTGTGTGGGCCAAAGAGGGGCTGTGGGGTCGATTTACCAAATAGGCAGAAAGGGGCGTAGGGGTTCAGGAGGGGAATATTCGAGGGGAATAAATGTGTGGTGAAGAAAGAACATAATGAGTATGTCCAGCAGCAAAGACGAAGTTGTTCAATTTCCTGGGATTTTTGATTGTTATACGGAAGCTTGACTAAGGTTAGCAGGATGATGATACTTAACAGGGGCCAAAACATTCACCCTGTACCCCAAAGGAAGCTTTTCTTCCTTTCCCAGCCTCCTGAAGGGAAGATGAGGAAAGACGGGAAAGAAAGCTATTGTTACTCTCTTTTTAAGATGAAGCTTTGCACTCTGCTGGGGTCTTATAAAGAAGTTCCTTTCCATTATTTTCAGCCTGAGATTTCGTGAAGAGTTGTCCGAAGATCAGATGAGTTGTATATACTCCCCGTATAGATTGTGTGTCTCACATCCAGCTTGAAGCTCAGCCGTTCTTTGCATTCCTTTCTTCTGTCACAGGTTAATTAAACTCATGTGTGGTCAGCATTTACCTCATATGGCAGAGCGTTTTCACGTTCGGTTTAAGATGATCAGATGAGAAGTAAACGGGTAGGAATTTAAATCGATGACTTTAAGACTCCATTGCCGTGGGAAAAAATAATGACTTTAAATATGTTGAAAAATATGAGAAAGTCTCCATGCCCCTTCTAGACACAAAACAACATATAATCACAGACACAAGGACACTAAGAAAACCTTGAACATGGCTAACTGCGCAAACAGGATGACAAAGCTGCACATTGACCGACCAAACAGATTAATGGGTGATGTGTATCTGGCTATCTCGAGGTTCGGAAGGTGTACCAGGGCAAGATAATGAAATTGCCTGTCAGGTAATCTGATTTGAGAATTCCAGTCATCCTGAACTGGTGTGTGGGCTAATAAGCCAAGAGTTTGCCAAGACTCATTATTTTTTTAAGCTGCTCTACTCTGTACATCTGTCTCTGTGGGATATGTTAGACAACGTGTCCTGCATAGAACAAGAGCTGGGGGGCCCAAGAGAGGGCCAAGGTGACAGAGAATGACTGAGGCCCAGCACCAGATTGAGTTCAGCATTTCTCAGTTGTTCAGAGCTCAGCTAGAGAAGCGCACAGCTGCTCGGCAGACAGCACGCTGACCTCCGTCCCTCCCCGCTGACAGGAGCCGCTGTTGCAGAATCTCACGGCAAGTGTCCCTTCAGAGGTGCGCAGCGTGGCATTTGAATCTTGGCTCTGGCAAATGGTGGCGCTTGGACACCTTGGCCAGGATAGGTTATTTTTCTGAGACTCCATTTTCCCTTCTGCAACATGTAGGTAATAGTGCCTCACTCAGGTTGTTGGCATTAAAACTCGTCTCACAGTGTTTGGCACATGATAACTGGGAGGTATAATCAAAGGATTAAGTAGATCGAGGACTGTGCACATCACTGATGTTTTTCTTTGCCTGTCAATTAGTTTCTTCCCCCCACCTTTTTTCTGAAATCATTGTAATTGTTCCCCTCTCCTCCACTTACTGTTTCTATGAGGATAAATAGAGAAACCTAATAATTACGTAATGTTTTTGTTTTATTAGGATCTTACACGTATTATATAAATATTCACTGTTCCCGTATCAGTGACATAGAAAAATTTTTTTATTTTGGGTACAAGACTCAACTAGAACATCAAAATGGGAGGGTTCTTAAAAAGATGCTCAAAGCTTTAATTATTTTTCTTTCTAATACAAATGAGGTGCATGCTTTTCATATACATCTGTTTATATTTTGGAGTAATTAATTTCTCCCTTTTGTAACTTGTTAGCCTTGAAATATTTTATGGGAGAAAAAACTAAGATGGTTCAGTAAATGAATGGTTATTGTCTGTACCACTTTAAACAGTGCTAACAAATTATAGGGTGACCAGCTGTCTTTCTAGACATCAATTGCAGCTTGCCTTTTCTTTGAAATAACTCTTTATTTTGCATATGAAATTTACTATAAAATCATTCTACCTTTCAAAGGAATTATTTCTGAACTCTAACGGTTAATTTTTTATTTACAAAGTATTAGAAGAGATATTCTCATATCCCAGATACAATAGCAATTAAAAAAACCCCGCGAAGAAGGACAGAAAATACAATAATGTGTGGAAGAAACTTTTAGGTGTGGGACTATTTTTTTGTTTTGGTTTGATTTTTGTTTGTTTTTTCTTAAAACACTTAAATGCTTTCTCACTGACTGATAAAGAATTACTCCCACAGAATGACTGTAATGTATATATAACTTAGGAAAAAAATTAATATCGAGTATCTTCACTTAGTAGAAGGAAAACCATAAAAAAAATCAGCTTCTCACCTCTGTTATGTATTTGGTGAATCCCATAGAATTCCCTTGAATATGGAAGAAGATAAATTCATGTTAATAGCAATGGCCATAATGTATAGTATCCTGCCAGATAATCGCTCTACCACTAAGAGAAGGCAGTCTATGTTAGGCCAACAAGAGCTTCTGTTCAAGGTCAAGGTCTCCTCTGAACATTAAACTACTATTCCTTGGGGAGATGTGAAATGGAGATGGTTTCTCTCCTTTAGGGAAATAAAATCTAATGGATGGGTTTACCTTCTCTGGGGTTACTATGACCTTGACCCTTCGGAGTCGATGAGTCATCAAGCTTAGTAAGCAGGAGGCAGCAGGGCGTTGGTGAAGTAGGGGTGAGCTCTTTCCTTACTTCCATCTCTCCCCTTCCTGTTTCATACACTCTTCCTCCCTGAGGTCAGCGGGGCTGCCGGTGGTGTCAGAGCTGGCATTTATTGCTCACCCCATCCTAGCGGGGGCTGTGCCTGCCCACAGAGTAATAAGGTCCCTGGGGGAAACCAAGGAGCTGTCTTAAGTTTTGGGGTATTTAGTTGAATTGGATCAGTGGCAATTCTTTTCTGTTCCCCATCACTCCTTCTTTCTTGGAGTATTTATGTTACCTCATGGATTTCCCTTCTGGAGGGAAATTTATATCTAAAATTTAATTCCTGAGGGGAGAGCTGTAATAGTAATATAACTGGTTATTCATCTTTTTACACTTTACCAAATGCCCTCACACCATTGTCTCTTTTATACCCCAAACTAACTCTGAGAGAAATTATTACCACCTTCATGTTACAGCTTATAGAAATTGGTGCTAAATGTGGTAGAGCCAGAAACTGGACCCTGAACAACTTTTCCAAGACATGGGGTTAATCTTTTTCACTGCACCATGCCATAGATTGTTATCTGTAATATCTAGTGCCCGTGGACAACATCAAAACGTATCTCACTAAAAATAGAAATACCCTGTGATCCAGTAATTCCACTACTGGATATTTTCCCAAAGAGAACAATAGCCAAGATAGGGAAGGCAACCCAAGTGTCCATCTATAAATGAATGGATAAAGAAGATGTGGTGTATATGGAGATGGAATATTGCACAGCCGTAAAAAAGAAGGAGGTCTTGTCGTTTATGACAACATGGATGGGCCTAGAGGGTATTATACTAAATGAAATAAGTCAGACAGAGATAGACAATACCATATGATTTCACATATAAGTGGAATGTAAAAAACAACACAAGTGAACAAGCAAAGCCTATTCTTCTCTGGGTTTTTAAATTCTTCATTCCCTTGGCTTTGTAAAATAGAGAACTTCATGAAAAGAGTTCCATTATAGGGTGAAGCCCATTTATATGAATGATTTTGGACTGCTCTAACTTGAGTTGCCAACATTTTTAATAGTGCCTGGTTCTAAGTAAATCTTAGCTACTATTTCATCAATGGAACAGTAAGAGTGGGTGACATTAGGTCTGGGAGCCAACACTCTGAGTTGGGTCTCTTCCCAGCTTTCTTCTCTCTCATAAGTTAACCTTTCTCTGCCTCCATTTCTTCCTCCTAAATGGGGGTGGTAATAGTGCTTCCCTTCTGGGTTGCTTATGGATCAGATAATTTAACACATGCCTAGAACGATGCCTGCCTCATCATTAGCTGTCAGTTAATATTGACATTTATTACAATCATTCTTAGTATCATTACTGTCACTGTAGTTTTCTCCCCTCACACTTTTGCTACTGTCATGCACCATGCAGCTGGGAAGTAGAAACCTCTTGGGCGTTTTCTCATTTTTCCCTGTAGAAGTTACTAAAGACCATGAGAACACTGCTCATTGTTTGGGCGACAGTGAGTGGCCAGGATTGCATATCTCTGTCAGAGCCAGAGTAAAAAGTCTTTTTTTTTTTTAAGGTAGATGTATTTGGTAATATTAATAAAAAATTTGGATTTCAATTAAAAAATCAGTCACAATGGAATAACTTTGTATGTGACAGATGGTAACTATACTATATCTGTAAGTATACATATAACTCTATAATGGTGGAGAACATTTCGTAATGTCTATAAATGTCTAATCACTATGTTGCACACCCGACTAATATAATATTGTATGTCAACTATACTTCTATTAAAAATTTGAAAAAATTTAAAGAAAGAGATTGTCAGGAAAGTACACTTCTAGCTGAATGTGTTGGTCATAGAGTGAGAGCAATAAGGGATTCTATCAGCTTTCTAAAATCAAGCAGGCTTTTTTTTTTTTTCTTACATAGTTTGGTTAGAGTTTCTTTCCAGAGTTAAAAAAAAAAATTTTAAAATAAACGTTTGGAGGCCTCTGTCCTCTGATGCGATAGCAGAGGGATGGAATGAATCAATACCGCAGAGGACTCAAGTGACCCTCGTCATTGCCGCTGTGATAATCTTGTTTCATGAGTGGACCGTCTGGTGAAGAAGAATTTGGAGATTTGTAGGGAGTTGGGAAAGTAGATCAGAAGGAGTCCTGGTATGGATGGGTCCCGAAATCCAGAGTCCGGGCATGTGGTGTCTGGTCCTGCTCGCTGCAGCAGCTGCTGCTCCGGGGGAGATCCACAGCGGGCTTCCATCTTCTTGCTGACCAAAGGGAAGCAATAGAGCATGTCGTGACCATGGACGACTGTAGTGAGAATCCAATGAGTTACACGTCAGACTACTTAGAAAATCATCAAGCGTTTGAGAGGCAGCAGAGTGTAATGCTTTCGAGCAGCCGCTGGCAAACGACACTTGATGGATTATTTGTGGCGGAGCGTATGTGTTCCCCAAAGCCAGAAGTATTTACTCTGTGGCCTTTCGCAAAAACCTGGCTGACTCGTGGTCTACAGCATGGACTCTACTACCAGTCGGCCTGGGTTTGAATCCTAGGTGTGCCATCTCCTGAACCCTGGACTGGTGAATGAACCTTCTGTAGCTCAGTCTCTTTACATGTAAAAAGAAGATGATGATAATACCAGTGTCATAAAATGGCCAAGACTGTGAGATGAGTTCACACACGTAATTATACATGTAAAAAGCTCTTAGGGTCTTGCCTGCCACTTATCAAGGGCTATAGAGGGTTTACATGATATTGATAAAGTACTTTGCTAATGCAGGGTACTATTGCATTAAATGACAACTTGTATAGGACTCTAATTCTATAACATCTAAAGTTTTTTAAATTGCTAAATTGACAGTTACAGAAACTGTATTTTTCTATCACGCCCAGCAGGAATACTACTGTAGAATACTATAGTATTCTACCAGAATGCCAGAATACTGGTACGGCTTGGAAGTACTCTTGAACTGTCGAAGTTACATTGCAGATTATTAATGGCATTTGAGGTGGCTTCAGCTGACAGTGGGCTCCCTTATGATGGTGGACAACTTGAAATAAAACTGAAAAGCCTGGTATTCTGTTTGCATCAATGTCTAATAAAATGCATACGTTTTATTTCAAAACAGAAAAATGCAATAAAAATTGTAAGTACCTTACAATTAAGGTACATCACGTACATTTTATCATTTAGCTCTCAGGCCAGTACTGCAAGTATGTGGATTTTATTTCTTATTTGAGAATGAAGGGAGAAATCGGAGCCCAGACAGAATAGCCAGTTTGCCTCAAGTGGAGATGGTAAGCACGTTAATCACTTTCCTGTACAACACTACCAAGGAGGAATAATCTCCAGTTTCCTGTGTTCAAATCCCTGCACTGCCTCTTAATATGTGAAGAAACTCATAGATTATATAAATGGTAACATGTTATTAATATCACTGAATTCAGTCGTCTTAACGTAAATGTTCTGAATGAAGTTTCTTAAATATTTCTATGTTAAACTGATGTTTGACATCTGTGAGAGGTTTGCTGACAAGAGTTGTGTGTAAGGACCAGCAGTTTTGTGTACCTATCGGAAATCAGGGCACATCCAAGAACATCTCTGCATTTAGTGGAACCGGGTGAGAGCACTTGGCCTGCGATGAGAGTCATTTTAGAGTATTCTTTGCTAATGTCTTTTCTGCTCTAAGAAGACCCTGTAACAAGCAGTCCCCTACTCAAGTGCAGCTTGCCATCCGAAGAATGTGTATAAGAGGCAGAAGTCTAAAAACTCTGAAAGGTAGACAGATACCTTGTAAGGACTGACTTCCGTTTCCAGAGTGCCAGGCACCGTTTCTGCCTGGGGCGGGCTGCCCTGTGGATGGTGAGAATCCTGACAGTGTAGGGGGGCCTAGAAAGGTGGCTGCTTGCTCCTCACCCCTAGAGAGAAGAGGGCTCAGGGTGGCACACCTTAGTCTGTGGCAGGGACGCTGCAAGACCACCTGTTCTTACCAGCATGAGAAACCTGCACCCATCGTGTTTTAGATGTTGTCTGAAAAGATCTCATTTTGCCCAAGACATTAAAAGATGTGGGTGCTCAGTGTGGACGAGGATGAAAGAGGATAGTCCAGGCCCATCTGTTCCCGAAAACCTCAGTTTACTCTTAGGCACTAGATGCTTATCTCTTACTTTCCATCTGCACAAGGAGACAGGAAAGCTTCCACTTATTAAGCTCTGAGTTTGGCAGTTAGGACCAGCCATGTTCTCACCTGTAAAATGCGGATAATTCTTGACTGGCCTTGTCTTAAAGACTTTGTGAGGCTCAAATGAAATAATGCCTGTTTTATCTTAGTAGAAGGGTTATGGCATGATATTTTCTCCTGATTAATTACCAAGCACATGGAGATTGCTGAAGTACCTATATACGCAAAAGCGACAGTCCTTCTAACCACTGTTAATTGTTAAAAAGAAAAATAAGCATTCCTGAAACTACTGTGTGAACCAATTACCATTTGTGCTCAATTTTTTTTTCTTTAAAAGGTATCAATATTACTATTTTAGGAGACATGTTTTTTTGGCAAGGTTTGAATGAAGTTTTTACTCTCCTTGAGTTTATTGTGTAGAAAAATATCCAGCCTGCAAAAAAGTGTTAGGCACAAGTATGTATATGAATTATGTCGTTCTACTTAATTCAGCCACTGTAGGCTTGGGGGGTTTTTTGGTTTTTTGTTTGCTTTTTTTAATCTTTTTAAAAAATTTTTAAAGGATTTTATTTATTTGAGACAGAGAGATACAGAAAGAGAGAGAGCATGAGCAGGGGGAGAGGGAGAAGCAGAGTCCCTGCTGAGCCAGGGACTTGAGGTGGGGCTCAATCCCAGGATGCTAGGATCATGACCTGAGCTGAAGGCAGATGCTTAACCATCTGAGTCACCCAGGCGCCCTTGTTGTTGTTGTTGTTGTTTTTTAATCTTAAGCACATTCTCTCGAGGACTTTTTGGCTAGATCTCTGCTGGATTTGACTTTACGCTGTTGAACTTGGTGTACCCCTACAACCCATGAAACCAACAGACTTTTGAAAGATCGCTTCTTACAGATGGGGAAATGGACAGGTGGGCTCACATTTTGCATATCTGGTCCTAAAACAAAGGACTGATTCAACAGATAGTCAACATCAGTGTCTTTACTTCTGCTAGAGACTACTCCTACTCACATCTCAGGTCAGCTGGACATCTCAGCACTGGGTGATTTATGTGAGAGTGTCTTGTAGTCCATGGTATAACAGGAATCAAAGCAAGTATTTCCCAAATTTCAAGTTTTACCTGTTAACCTTTTCAGAAATTTTCTTCTCTCTACAAAAAAAAAAAAAAAGGTGTGAAGCTGTATCCACATTTATTTTTGGTTGTTGCCCAATTTTAGTTGAAAATATTAATCATCTCATGTTAA
>NW_024426663.1:4935167-4977797 GCF_017311325.1 Ursus maritimus
TGTAAAGCAAAATTGTAGGGAAAATATTTTGATCATTAATGGTAGCATTGTGTATGTGATACCCAATTTTCCCATACAGTCCAAGTGTGGGAAAAGAGGTTGTTTTAGAAGTCCATTGTTTCATAAAGTGTGTTGGTTCTAAACTTCAAAGAATTGAAAGGAAAGAAAACATGGCTAGCTTTTTGCCCCAACTAAAATAATGAATTGCATTTTGAGGTTTGAGTTTGATTCTGATTTCAGCTACGCTAGCTATGTTTTCTTGGGTAGGTCAGTTTGCTTCTCTATTCCTCATTTTCCTGATTGTAAAATCAAAGTTTAGACCACTTGATTTTTGTGGCTCTCAACTTAGACAACCATCACAGAATTTTATAGAGACTGTCTTAGAAACTTGCAGTCTACTACATAAATAATTAACCACTTTCTCTGAAATGGAATGCTGTTTTAGGGTATGATTTTTGTTTATTTGTTCAAAAAATAGTGATTCCATCTAAGCCAAAGCACTTACTTTAATAGCAGTTTCTTTTAAACTATTCTACCCAAATTATATTACCATGAAATTTCTGGAGGAAAAAAACCACAATTACACAGTCACATCTTGTAATCATTCACAATTAGTATACATCATCAAAAATGCTCTTTTTTTTATGGCTAAAAATCACAGGAGACTTCATGTGAATATATAATCCATTTAATATCTTTTTTAATGTTCTTCAGCCAACTCAACCAAAAATGTCCTGCCAAGGGTAAACACTAATTCTGTATTTATTTGCACAGCATGCATTGGTTTCATGAGGTAGGCTTCTATTTCTTTAACACCATCAACATCTTGCCCTAACATTTCAAACGATAAACGGAAAACCTCGGACCCTGGGAGCTTTGTTTTTAGAGGATGCTGTGTGACACCATCATACCTGTATCCTGGTTCCAGAGGTTTCTGTTTTAGGGAAGAGCCGCGTTATTAAAGGAAAACTGCAAACCCATCTTGAGCCTCCTTTAGAAAGTCAGACCTCTCACGAAGATGGAGTATGGACTTTTGGTTCTGGCAGCTCTGAGAAAATGCCTTGCCCAAACAACTTTCCTCTAGGGCCCTGTATCTTCTCTGCTTTTTTTACTGCATTCCAATTTGAAGCCAGGCCAGTGTGGTACAGTATATCCATGATCTATGTGTCCAGTAGGAGAAGGAAGCCACAGTATGTAATACAAAAAGCCACTTCTTTTGAGGCTTGATTAAAGCGATCTACTTGTAGTTGCTTGGTTGCCAGCTTGAGCTGGTCTCTGTGACTTCTTCTCTACCTCTGACTTCCATCCATCATTGCAGAGAACATAGAAGAAGGAGTATATATATAGTGCCCTGTGCTTGCTTAGGCCTTAGCAAATATCAATTCATCACCAACTTGACTTTGAAAGAGACCATTCATTGGCATGTTAGAACATTACAATTTACCCAGTGTTCCCTGGTGCCAAAGGAGTCACATGACCGGATCCGAAAACAAAAAGAATTCCACAATATGTTCTTGGAGTTATTAATAAAAATAACTGCTGGTTGACAGGAAAGGCATCTGGCGCATTTAAGATGCATGACCACAGTATTTTGTTTAAAAAAAACCAAAACAAAAAACTTCCCTACATCAGGGATGAGTGCATGTGTGTGTGCCTATGTATGTTATGCGCCAGAAAAATCTCCCACCCTGACAAGCCATTGATGAGGTGTTTTCCGTCTTCACTAGCTTCCTATTTCATTGCTCTGTCATGGAGCCTTGTAATACTGCAATGAATAAATGTAATCAAAGCAATTGGCTGCCTGAGATCTTTTTTAATGCACTGCTTTGGACGCGGTACATATGCCGTGCAAATAAATACAAAATTAGTGTTCCTGTTGGAAGCGTTTGGTGAGAATGAGTGATTTGTCTTGCTTATGAAAGGTGCATACATTTCCGCTCATCGTTGTTTATCAGCCGGCCTCTTTCTGCTTATGGATTCAGAGATGGAATCCATCATTTGTCAGCGCACGAGCAGATGTGCTGGAGACGACCAGATTGATCCGTGAGGATGAGCAGAGCTGCAGCGCCAGTGCTAGAGGGCAGCCCCTACAAATTGTGTTATCTTTTGAGACTGTTGTCTACCAGCTCTTTCCTATACTGTGGGACAAGAAGCAAGGCTGCCTTTTTCTACTTTTTGCCTTTGTTTAAAAACACGGCCACTTTGGGATAGCTTCATGGAAATGGAAAACAACCTTCGTCTCTCTGTGTAGTTAAATCTACTGAAAATCCATTTTTCCGAAGGTCCACTCTCTCTCTCTTTCCTTATCATTAAATATGTTATTTGATGTTGAGTTTCAACGTCACTTAAAAACAAAACACTAATGTCAGGACGACAGAAGTGTCATTTGATCTGTTTTCAAACTGCTACGGAGGAAATTTTCTCTTAGTTCATGGAAGTCATTTCTGCAAGGACAGCATTAGGAGAGGCAAGAGACAGTGTTTTACTTTGAGGAAACTAATGGCTTTCTGAAAGTTTGACTTGCTTTCAGTCCGTGCAAGAGGCCCTGTTGAAGCTGAGTTGATTACAGAGCCATCAAAGGGCCTTCTTGCCAATAAAACTCCTTTGCACTTGTGTACCGTTGAAAATTACTGTCTGATGCCACCAGACTGAAGAGGTGAGTACAGGCTGCTGAGGGGCTCCATGTCGCTCTCCAGCCGCAGGTTCTTGACCCTGGCCTGAAGTCATTAACCATCTGGGAGCCGTATAGTCCTCCAAGGGCATCTGGGGAAGCAAATGCATCCTCCTCCTTAATGAATAGTGCAGGGTGGAAGCCGAGCTAGCTTACCCACGAGACAGGGTCAGGACTGACCTGCCCAAACCCAGGTGGAGCTGAAATGTTTTCCCTGTGCTTCTGTGGCCTCTGTTTTGCCTCCGCAGCCCCTCCGTGTGTATTTTCCTTCGGGTGATTTCTTTTTAATCAGATTGGTAGAAAAACAATTTCATACTCAATATATCCAACATATAAGACCATCAGAAATCCTGCATGTGTTCTTGAAAATGTGGCCCATAGACCTGGATGCATCTGGCTTACAGCCGATACTACTGAACCAACGTGAAGGCCCTCGGCCAAGCCCTGATATTGTGGCAGGCAAGTAATGTTTGTGAAAGATGGGGCTTTGATGAATTACAGAGAGTAAAAGAGTCAATGTGTGACTTTGACTTCCTCAGTTAGCTGAGACCTGGGCAGGGCTTCAGCAGGGAGACCAGAAAACCTGTGTTTTCACTTGTCACGTGGATTCAAAGACCCCATCAAGGATGGAGAAGTGGACAGAGAATACCTAAAATGTTGTGTAGATGTTTTGTGAGTTGAAGAACAATCAGATGATGATAGTTTTTTAGGGTTTATCACATACCTGAGAAAGTTCTTTGGGTTTTTTGTTTTTGTTTTGTGTTTTTTGTTTTTACCATATATTTAGCAATTAAAATGCGCCATGTATCGTGCTGAACATTGGGGGTGTGAAAAAGACCTTCTCTGCTCTGAAGACATTCAGGGAGCATGGCAAATAAATTAATAACTGTGGTACTTGGGAAGTGCTGTAACAGGAACATTCCAGAAGTGCTGAGGAGGGAGTGGTCAGTTCTGTGGGGCCAGCCCCTGAGCTGCTCTTATCATTTCACCTTGTTTGTGTAGGCTCTGAAGATAATTTGTAGAGCTTACAGGGGTTTATTATTTGCTTTTTCCAAGTGCTGCTTTTGTGTGACTTGGAGTTCAGTGTTTTGTCTTCATTCACAGCACACAACCTCTGAGAACCTGTGAGTTTGTTACCCACCAGAGGTCCCTCCTAGAAAAACCGTCCTTGTTCTGCCCGGTGCTCAGGTGCTCAGGGACACCACAAACCCAGGGTAACAGCTGTCTGATGCTCTGCGCAGGACCCTCTAAGAGATTTTTCGGAGCCGTCTGTGGGGCTGAGCCCCAGCATTTATTCGGGTGCCTCATTCAGTAACGGCTGCGTCTCTGTGGTCGAGCTGTCATTGACACTGTCTGATTGAGCACCAGCAAGTGCTCTCTAGGAGGGGGATCCTTACTGCCCATTTTCTCTGTTTCCTAAATGATCTTAATTGCTTGGGTAAAGAGGCATCCATTCTAAATCTCCCTCCCACCAGGAGTGATTCACACAGTAACAAGGTTTAGATTACCCCAAATGTCAGGACCCCCACAGTTATAATGGGCTTCCCTCCAGGGCCCACCTGACAAGCTGCTTCTCTCTCAAATACCTGTACTGCCTGGAACTCAGAGGCTCTTGGACTGTACCCTGATTTCCTTTCCCTTTAGGATGGGACCCAGAGCTGTTCTCTGTACCTTTTGATTTTTGTTTTAATTTTCAAAAACAATGGGATACTTCTATGGTAAGCATTTTTAATCCCATTTTAAAAATCTATTAAATATTAAAATATGTAAGTGATAGTCTAACCAAGGGTAATATTTAGGATATGATAGTTACAGTTGGAGTTTGCAATTTGGCTTAATGCCTTCTGAAAAGTTGGAAATTAAAGGGAAAAAAACAATTATACTTTGAAGTATTCACCACTTTTGTTATTCTCTGCACTCCATGTTCTTCATCTCTTTGAGTCTGTTGTATTCCCAGATGATATCCTCAGAAAATTTTGTACGCTCTCTCTATAAAAGTTTATTTAATCGTAGGTAAAGGTAAAAAAAAAAAAGCTAAATTAAAAAGAACACTGAAAATAAAACATTTGAATTACTTGCCCCTGCCAAGATGTTCTTTGTGTGAATTTCTAAGTAGGAAAATAACTTCCCCCTCATTTCCATCGAGCCATGAGAAAGACTTAGGGGTAGAATAGCATTGTCATATTTGAAAAAGGAAATGATTGACAGTGTCACTTAAATTCAAATGTCTCCTTAAAATAAATGTAAAAGGGCCTTTGAAGAAGTTGCTTTGAATTTTTTTTTTTTTTTTTTTTTTAACCTGGAGTCCTCAACTTCTTTTCCCTTCTACTTTGTTCTTTGAGACTGAGAGGTGCATTTGGCTTTTACCAGAAGCGAGGCTCCAAGAATGTGCGTCACATGCGTCAGAAATGTGCAACTCTGCGGGGCCGCCCCATCCAGGAGGGGCTTGGGGTGGACTCATGAGTGCTTCCTGCTGGCCTCTTCCCTTTCTTGGGTGCAAGGCTTCCGGGGGCTACCAGGCTGTGTAGCAATAGTGTGAAATACCTCGATGGGCCTGGTATTAGGTGACTGCCTCTGTTTTCACTTGGGACCATCCCTCTGCTCTCTGAACATGTGAACTTAGCAATTCAGGATAGAAACAATGAAGTCTCAAATGTGCTACCTGTTAGGTTGTGAGGCAAGCACGTTTACTTCCTCTTAGGTGATTAAAAATACTTCCAAGAACTTAACTATTATTTATTGCAATAGATTAGAAGTGCATTCAGAGTCTTGATGTTGGGAAAGCTGATAGGCATCTCTCTAAACACCAGCTAGAGTTTCTGGATACTTGGCGTTCTAACATGCCAAGAGGCATGAGTCAGGCCAGCTGATAACCAGGTGAGAGCTTTGTTCCTCCTTCCAGTACACACATTAGTCATAATTGCCAACAGAAAAGGCATGGCCCTCTATATCTCACACACCCCCACCCCTACCCCACCCATGCTTTTGAAACAACACAGATAGAAAAAGTAAAGCAAAGTGGGTAGTTTCGGAGCAGCCTGGATGCAAGCAGCAAACTCTGATTATTGTACTTGAAAATCAGAGTTCACCATTTTTATTTGCAAAGGACAGACCCTAAATAACTATGTTTTCTCATCACCATCTTTTACTAATCTGCCGCCAGCTGTACTAGTCCCTTCCACGGGAAATTTCTTACTGTGCCCACAGGACTAGAGAGAATGCAGTTCTTATCACAGTCAGCTTTACATTCTTTTTGGCAGTTTTCTTTCTGTAAAGGTTTTTGGGAGTTGGGAGTTCTCATTTCTTGTTCAAGACTGTAACTTTTTATAAGCAATCTTATGATACTAAAAACTTTTAAGTTAGGCAAGATTTAAGAAAACTTGGTGCGACAGTGTATTTTTTTTTCCTTAAAGTGTGACCACCATTGTGTGCTCAGTTCCTCGAGCATATGGGAAATTGAAGGTTTGGGTGGAATCAGATTTTAAAAGAATGTTAGTATGTTTTTGGAAAGTTAATTTTTCTTGAAGAATTTTCAGTGTTAAATTTTTTTTTCTATCTCCTCTGCTTGAGAACATGTGACTTTAAAAGATACTCTATCCAATAACAACAGCAATTGAAAGAAGAAAGTACAGTCTATTTACCAAACATTTTTAATACAAAAATAATTTAGGTGTCTGCAGATATCAGTAGAACAGATAGAATAATTAAAATGTTGGCTGGCCTGTTTGTATAGGTCAGCCCTGCAAATTCCCCTCATGTAGTTCAGTCAGGTGCCCAAAGGATAGCTCTTAGTTTTTCCTTATTCACTTTTCAAGCGCAAAATCTGTACAGTTGGCTTCCGGCTACTTAGAAAATTATTTTTTTCCTCATTACAGTTTGGGCTTGAGTTTGAGGTTTCAAACCTGCCTTTGTGTGTGTGTGTGTGTGTGTGTGTGTGTGTGTAAACAAATGGTGAACATAATACCCTAGATGTCTCTCTGTAATCTATTATCAATACCATTTCACATCAGTGTTATATTAGAGAAAATTGACTATCTGCTCTAATCCAGTGTTTTCAGTTATTCCTTCATAAATAGTTCATGGAGTAGCTTTTAGTAATTTTTATTGCTATTTTTGGAGTTGTTGACTTTGATTATGTATTTTCTTATTATAATGTTTATTGTTTGTAACCTATTTGTAAAATACAAGAAGTTACAAGTAAAATAAGAATCCATAGATTATTGCTGTTAGTGTTTCAGTGCATTCACATTCAGTATTTTTTTTCATAAAAATATGATGAAAACTTTGATTTTTGTTCTTTCTATATAGTTGTAATCGAGAATATAATTCTGTCTTAATTTTTCTCACTTAAAATTATAAATATTTTTGCATGTCATTAAAATCTTTGTAAAAGTTTTTTTTCTTGATTACAACTTTGAAACAAGTGTTTTCCCATAATTTGGGGATTTCCTTAGGATAGATTCCTGGAATTGGATTTCCTTGGTCAAAATCTATGAATGTTTGAACATTATGAGTGTATATTGCCTAATTGCTTTTAATAAAGCTCTTACACATTTATAGTCCTAAAGCACCTGAAAGTACTGAGTGATCTTTTTCCCTCACTTTAATAATCTGTAGCAAAGTGACTTTCCATATCTCTGATTACCTCACTAAAGAGGAATATTTTCTTGTGTAGTCTACATTTGCATTAGTTCTTCTGTGTTCATATTCTTTCCAACGATGTTTTCATAAACTTAGGGCAAAAAGGTTGTGGATAATCAACTTTTTTCGGTGACATCATTTCATTTCGATAAGTCTTTTCTTTTTTAATATGTGAAAGAATAAACAAGATTTTTTTGATAGTAGCAGACTGTTACATAAGCAGGTTTTGTCATGCATTCTCAATCTGGTTTTAGATTATGCATTAGAATGACTCCTTTTGCTTCTTTTGTCTCAACTACGTATTTTGGTTATAGGTATAATTATATATGTTCATAAAACTTCCAAGAGTAGCATGCCCTTGTGTTTTTCTTGTCTGCTTTTCGACTCTTGCCCCCTCCCCCAACTCTCCTCTAGGATAGATCCTCTTCTCCCTTGTGTCCATCTGTCTGGTCATCTGTCTAAGGAGTTAGCATTCCCTCACCCTCCCAGAATCATCCAGAACAAATAGTCCATGGCGAAAGAAAAACTGATGAGCATTTCTGCGTGAAACACAATCCCTGTGTGTTGTCTGCAGCAAGAAGCCATTGGCTAAGGTGTGATTTCAAAGGCCATATCCCAAAGCCCGTTCTGACCTCAGGCTCTGGTACTAGTGCTTCTTTTGGGAATCCCCTCCCCCCTGTCTCTTTTAACCAGAGTTTTCCTCCGATGGCATGTGGACTGGTTTGAATCCTTTTCAGAGCTTTCAGAATCCCGTGATTTCCTTCTTCCCCCTTTAAATCTGACTTTTCTTCCAAACACTGTCTCCACACCTGTGATGGTCATGGATTAAGTACATTACCAGCAACCAGACCAAGGTTAGTGTTTTCCATTGCTCTCCCTTCCCTCGGGTTCAAAGGAGCCGGGGAATCCCTTGTGGATGCAGAATTGGGAGTAGCTCTTCACATTGCCCTCCCCTCAAAAATGGTTCAGCTCTTCTTAACACTATAAATTAAATTAGCACATGTGGCCTTAAAACAGCCCAGGCATGGAAGGCTTGATTATCTTTCTGGGAAAATGATCAGGGCTACATTCAAAGAACCCAGTGTCTCCCAGGCAGCTCTCCAGGACTTGTCGGTGTGTCATGACCTTTCTGGGCATGAATGGGATTTTAAAGATTGCCTTTTCATTAGTTTACTAGTATATGTTCTGTGTACTATGCCGTGAAGGTTGTGATAGTGGCTTTTGTTCAAATGTGTGCAGTTATTATATAAACTGGAAATGCAGAAACTGTATCAAGCAAGGCAGCTGTAACAAGAGAGAAAAGTTGGGTGTCTCAAAGGAACCACTACATCGAAAGGTATACATTCTTCCCCCAACCTCTACACCCAGACTCAGACATTCATAGGATGTCACTGCAGCTAAGTCAGGACTGAGGGAATACAAAATTATGAAAATAACGTAGAGTAAGTAATGACTTAATTTCTCGAGCCTTCTATTCCTGCTCTACATTCCTGGTAATTGTGTATCTCCGTTGGCTTCCACAGTTCCTACGCAAAGTAGACGCAGCTCAGTCTGTCAGGTAAGTTTACTGAACGTGTCTTACTCATCCCATCCTTGTCACCTTGGCCTATGCTGTTAACTGGCCCCCTTCCAGGGCATCTAAATACCTTTGCTCTGTAAGGTCTTTGCGCTTACTGCTCCGGCCATTCTTACGTTCTTTGGTCATGTGATAATGTGAGCATCTACATTTTTGTGTCTGCTCAACAAGTTTGTAAACTGTTAGAGAGTAAAAACTGTGGCTTTGTACTTCTCAGAGTGGCAAGCATATTACCTTGCACATAGTAGAGGCTCAGCAAATACCTCAATGATAAATTCATTTTTTTTTTTAAGAAAATGGATTCGAATGGATAACTTGGAGAGAAGAATCCAGGTGCTCCCCTATATTGAGTTAACTTGGCTCTACTGGTGAAATTTTCTTGGCTTCAAATTACATACTAAATGAAAATGGATGATGCATACTTTGTGGAATTATTTTTAGCTTGAACTTTCGAAGTTGACTATAATGAGACACATTATCCTATGGAGCTTCTGCCTCCCCTCTTCCTGCTTACTTAACTTGACCCATCCTTTTAAGGCTCCACCCAGGGTTCACCTTTTTTTAAAAAAGGCTTCCCCATCTTTCTAATCTCAATCTGGTCCTTCTTTGCCGTGCTAGAGAACAGCTGACTCTCCTCCATCATTTATTTAGTGTTTGCAAATACTGCAGTGTATTATATTCTCATCATTTGTGTGTGTCTGGCTCCCTTCCATCGCTAGATCGCAGCCTCCTTCGAGGTCTCAGGACCACAGTTTAATCCGTTTGCATACAGCCCAGTAATTAGCATGATGTTTGTCCCTGGATTTAGGAGAAGCATTTAGAAATTTGGTTTACATGCTATGTTACCTAAGAACTGTGCAAACTGAACAAATCATTCTACCTCTCTGAACCTAAGCTTTGTCATTGGTAAAGTCATTATAATCTCTTAAAAATTATCACCGGTGTTAAATAAGATTATGGATGGGCAAATGTTCTAAAATTGTAAGCCATTATGCCAAGGGAAAAAACATTGCTGTTGTGAATTGTTAACTTTAGAAAAATCTATTCCTTATCCCACTGAATGAATACAAGTTTCTTGAGGGAACACGCTGTGTCCTCTGTATCCCCAAACTGGGAATCCTACCTGGCATATAATGCCAAGAGAGAGTTCTGTTTTGTTTTGTTTTGCTTTGGATGACATATTATTGGGCTGATGGGAAGATTTGGGGGCTTCTGTTTTACGTATTCTTAACAAGAAATACTCTCTGACTTAAGAATTTGGGCACGTTGTCTGTCTTCATTTCAAGGTTGCTACGTTGACCATCCATTAGAAACGATAGATTAGAGAGTGTCCTAGGTGTGCTTGGAATAAATTTTTAAAATACAGAATAATTTTTATTAACAAGATACATGACCACAAGCAATATAAAGATGCAGTTGAGTGGCTTGTGGTAGGAAATGAAGGAAAGGATTTAAAAGAAGTTATAATTCTTTGTCAGTAATTTTCTACCCTAGTCATATATTAGAATCACCGGAGTTGCCCTAAAATTCAGGTACTTGGGCTTTACCCCAGTTAAATGAGGATTTCTTTTGCGTGTAGAGAGTCAGCTCCTTGTTGCTATAGGTGAACAGTGTGCAATGAACAGGTTATTTGAAGATTTCCATGTGCTATCATTTAATGTCTTATTAAAAACTAGCTGCTTCTCTGGCAGTATAGATATCGCAAAGGAATCGAAGAGGGGAAATGGAACAACTGTATGGTGTCACCTGAGTCTTACTAGAAGCTCAGTGAATACCTCCTCTGTAGGAGGTCCCGCGCGCTCACAGTGCATACTTGCTCAAGCCGCGCTCTCTGCTATTGATGAGTGTTTGGCTAGTGAGAAGAGGAATGTAGAAGGTGCTGTGGGGTCCGAGGAGAAGATGGGGGGGGGGTGTGCCTTGAAAGAGCAAGGAAGGGCTTCTGAGGATGAATTAGGAACTCCCCAGGTAGACAAGAAGTGTAGACTAGGCATCGGTTGAGAAGTTCTGGCTATTGGCAAAACAAACAATGTTAGCATTTCCTCTACACTTTGCATACAGTGGCTCTTCCATAAATATTAAATATAAGGAATGATAATGATGATCTTTACGACTAAAATTAATTGCTAACTCTTCCGTCCAAAACAAAACTTCAAGAGAGAACTGTCTTTGAGTAAGAGAATGGACAAGACATGATATTCGTTGCATATGACTTTTCCAAATCTGGAATTTTCTTCTTATAGCTAGTAAAAATTATTTCTGCTACTATGAGAGTACTCTATATTTCATCCTTAATTTAAGGATGTCTGGTTTTTCTTTTCTATACAATATTTCAGTGTCATGAAGATCTGTGTTTTTCTATTCAAATTTTATAATAATTTTACTAATATATGACTTTTATTTTCCAGTCTTTGAAAACTATTTTATTCTTGACTCCATTTATTCTATATTTTTCCTTTAGAATCGTCATAGTTTTAGTAAGGGTACAGAGGCGGGCTCATACGTTGTAAGACAATTACATTAAAGTTCAGTATTATTTATGATCTGATACTACTGGTAAATTACTTTCTTTTTAAACTGTACATGGTGTTGTTTATTGTTAGGTGGCGGCCATTAGGCCTCCAGTCTCTTTTCTCCTGTATTTTTAGGTAGTCATTATTCAACTGGTATATGTGACATTATTTTTCGTTTCTCAGTCTGCAGTCTTCTGTCTACCTACCTGCCCACCACTACTGAATACCCCTCTGCTGTTACCTCCTCTCTTGGACAAGGCACATTATTGTCCTCTATTGTCTATATACCCCAGGTATGAGAAGACAGCTAAATGAAATAGGTTCTAATACTTTCCCCCTTTCTCAGAAAAGCGTATATATAGGGGGGTGTAGCATCTTTTTTTTTTTCGCAAAAAGTATGGAAAGTCATTTTTACAATGAAAATGGAATATTTTCCTTAGTGACAAACTTCCATTATACTTTTATTTATTTATTTTTCATGAAAGAAATTCACGCTTTATGTAATCAGGCTCCCTTTGAAGCTGTACCACTCCCCTTTCTATCAATTTGTTTTTCCTTCAGAACATCATTTGGTTGATAAGTTTCCTAGTGTCCTGTTTAGCTGTCAGATTTTGATAAGCTTTCTGGGGAGCTCACATACAGTGTTCACGTCACCCCAATTCAGCGCTGTTTTCCTTATCTGCGGTCTACCAGAAGTAACTTGGGGTTAAGGTTTGGCACTTCCTCCCGGTGTTTTGGCTTTGGCGCTGCAAACATATCACAAAGCAGACATAATATGTATACAAACAGCTAGAGACATTAGTAGAATCTTGTCAGCTCAAAAGCAGGAAAGCCTCTGAAATGTGAAAAGGAGAAAACGGTGCTGAGTGCATTTATGATGGCATGCTCGAGTCTATGAGTGAAACCGCAACTGGTATTATGCATTAAAAAATGAACTAGATTTAGATTCTTTATCATCATTTGCTTTCCAACACTGGCTATAAAAGTAATTAATAGCTCATGCAATTTGCATGTATTGCGCTCTCTTAGCTCATATGTTTACATGGAAATATCACCCACATACGCGAAAGGAAAGAGGCCTCAAGTAATGTTCCTTACGTTAGGGAGATAGCATCAGACCTCTTAGAGTTTATGTATCCTCAAACTCTATTTATGGGGAAAGTCAAGATCTTGAAGTATTTGCTGCTCCCAGGTTTAATTGGTTTTATCTGCTGTTATCATAACAACCTTATCTTTGCAGACAGTTGCACGGATAATATTTGGAGATCAGAATTCAAGCCCAGACACATAGTGTCACCTAGCAATTAAATGTTATTTGATAGTTCTGTGTGTGGCTCAGGTGGTACGAGCTCCTGCCTGTGGTTGACAGTCTTTATAACATCATAAAATGGTTCTCAGGGGAAATCCGGATATGGAAAGCTTTCTGAGTAGAAGTGGCTAGAAAAGCCAGGGTGAAGTGTGGTTCAGGCTCTTGTGGCCGTTCCAGTCATTGACTGTTGCCTAATGACTATGCAGTTAGGTCTGAGAGATGTTTAATTATCTCTGTTATTGCATTTTGGTGAAAGGATAAACACGCTGTCTTGCTCTGTGACACGGATGCTGATGTGTATTTTGGGGGAGTCCATTAAGTGGATCAACTTTGCTCTCCACATGCCCAATTTAATCCCTCATATGAGAACTACATAAAACATACTCTATATAGGAGAATTCTTGATGGATGTTTAACTGCGTAGATCTAATTAGATGCAGAGCAAGACTTTCCCCCAAATGATTAACTGGCAAGATTAGGTAGACCTTCCTTTGTTTTGTTGGGATTTGGGCTTTCTTCCTGTAATATTCGTTTTTCTCTCTTAAAATGAGTTTCTGGAAGCAGAAATGGAGGTAAAGCAAGCACTTGACACAGCTAAGGTTTGAAGAGTATTATAGTTATTCTTTTGGGCTTTTGCAGGAGTGGATTACCTCTTTAACTTCCTATGGCCTGTATGGAGGAGATAGGGAGAAGGCCAATTCAGGCTTCTCTGTAGGTGAAGCACTAAAGTGTTCTGCTCATTATATGTTTTAATTGCTCAGTTGTGCCTGGAATGTAGATTAACTCTCTCACACCTGAAAAAAGATTCCCCCTTCATAGGGAGAGCAGTGAAGATGAGAAACAATAGGATGACAAATGAGATTGCTGAGTGGAGCCCTGATCAATACAGAGTGCTGTCCATTTGGGTAATGGACATCCCTGTCATCTCGGCTGTTAAAGAATTCAGCAGAGATGAGTCCCCAAAGGTCTGCAAAGTATAAGGCATCCAATACAGGAAACATTATCACCTCCTTTCCCCAACCCCAATAAATAAAAAGGTGCATCTCAGGAGCTCACTCTTTAGCTGCAGTAAGCTGTCGTGCATAGAATTTATTGTACTCTATTTTCAAAAACCTGTGCACAAAGCAGAAAGACAACCTGGAGACTGGGGGGTGGGGGTGGGGAGGGTCTTTGTTTCTCAGACCTTAATGGTGGTGTGAACACCTTAGATAATCTTGTGTGTGGCAAGGAGAAAAGTCTTCTGATTTAAAATTATGAGGTTGTTTAAATAGATCTTTTAAAATGTTCTCCCCCCCCCCACCCGGCAATTTGAAGCCAGCATATTTGGCAACCAGAAAGCTTGACGAATTGCTTTTGTCAGACAGCCATATGGCAGATGGGGTGGAGGTCACTGTGGTGCCCAGCCTTCCTCACTCAGATGAGCGCCATTCGTCCACACGTCCAATTCTGACAGAGGAGTGTTCATGGTTTTTCCTTTCTAAATAACTTCAATATGGTCAATCTCTACTTCTTAGAAACTCCAGGCTTCTTCTATCCCACATTACATCGTGGAGGCCGGATGGAGGCTATTTCTTCATCTGTCTTGCCACTACTCATTTAGCCCAGCTAGTTCCCAAAGGGATCACTGTAACCATGGCGGCCAGACTTCCCGCTGGAATGTGCACGCGAGGATTTCCGGACGGTTGTGACGAGGAGTGCCGTTTCACGGGGCAGTCAGGTGTGGGTCATTAATTTTCAGTGCTGTTTAAGTATTAATGAGGTCATGGCCCCAGGGCAAGACTGACTTTACCTATCAGATGTCTCCCCTCTCCCAGCAGGCCGTTCACCTGTAGTCAGAGCTCCACTAATAATTGTCCCGGGCAGCGTTCACACGCCATTGCCTCATCTCTTAACCTCAGCTTCTTCTAGATAAGAAATAATGCCTCCTGCCCATCTCCCCAGTCATCCATCTTCAGTAGGGCCCATAAAACAAAGCCGTTCCCATTTTCCATTAACCTCTATGTCCTGAAACTTCGAGGCATGTAGGCTTTCTCTTCTTCCTCAGCAAGAGGCATCTATTAGCCATCATTTTCAGGAGGCCTTAAATTATGCAGGAAAGGCAGGCATCACCCTCGTTGACCTAGCCACCTACTTTACCTTTTATTTCTCTCCTATTTACCATTAGAGTTGATAATTTGTAGAACTCAGTAAAGTAATTCACAACTGTCAGCATCTTTATTATATTGCAGCCAGCAGCAGAAATGGTAACCTGAAGGGATATCTACTAAATCAAGATTTCTGTAGCATAAGCAGTGTAAATGAATTCCTGCACATTACATTATTATTTTTATAATGTCTTTATTAAAAAGGAAAGGAGAAGATGCCTATTTAGAACAAGTACATCACGTCCAAAGGCTAATAGAAGCTTAGGGTTGGGAAAAAAAGCACATTAAATGTCCTAAGCTCCAGCTCCTGCCCATTTGGAAGTGCTTCCATGTCCTCAGCAGGTGAGCAGTTGGCTTCTACTTGGCCGTGATCTCACCTGCAGTCAAGGGGTAATTCCTACCCTTTCTTCATCCTCCTCTTGCTCTCTAGAGCGGCACAGAAAAAGATCTACTCTGCATGACAGCCCTTCAGGTACTGGAGAGTAGGAATCCCGTTTCCTGACGTAGTCTCTCTTCCAGCCTAAACCTCTCCAGTTTGGTCAGCCATCCCTTACCTGTCATGCTTCCTGCAGACCCACCATCCTGTCTGCCCCTTTCACTTGTCAGTAGAGGTTTTCAAGGGGGCATCCCAAGCCCTGCAGTAGGAGTGGTCTGGCTATACAAAGTTTAAGGTGCAGGTAACTATCTCTTGATTCAGGCTAGAGTTTAGGGCACAGCCCCGTCTCACTGGTTCATGATGAGCTTGCAATTAACCATGATCCCTCAGACTAATTCACAGGAACTTTAGGTAGAAATTCCCCTCCCTTTGGCTCTTATGTAGCTGACTTTTTTGAATCTTGAGTGTAGGACTTTTTTTTTTTTTAAAGGGTTTTATCAAAGAGCATCTTGTCTGATTATAAATCTGTTCTCTTTTACAGTTTTGATTCATTGGCAAATTTAATTTTAAAATTCTCTTTATAAAGTGTCTATACCTGTAAAATCTACAAATAAGGCAAAAGCAAATAATACACCTGGATGCTTCTTAACCAGAGAGGTCATGCACAGCTCCTGGTAAAGAACCACATGGCCGGCTGCCTTTTATCCGTGTGTCCTAATGCCAGTCTCAGCCTGGAACAGTCTCACACGTTATTTCTCATCCTTGAAACAAAAGTATGAGGTGGACACTGTTGTTGCCCCCTTTACAGGTGTGGGAACCAGACTAACAGACATGAAGTGACTTACATGAGGCCATGACAACTAGGAAGTGGCATAACCGGGATTCAAGACCACATCTATGGCTCAGTCTCGCTTGCCATTCTTTCTGCCTGGGTGTCTGTGTTAAATTGTTTATGTTAATCTGCTTTTAAGATAAGTTCCCATATTCCTCAACTATTTGACATAGGCCATTCAAAACCGCAGCAAGCCAATGGAAAACAGACCAAGAACAAAACATTCCTGTACTAGAGATAATTCACGCCATACGTTATCTGTGGTGGTTACATAGACTTTTTACAAAGGCTTTGATTCTCTTACCTTCAAGGCATATGGTTGAATCACACCCCCTAATCCACTTGAAATTTGCTGTGACTGTTTTCCATTCAGGTCTGTTTTTAAAAAGCTGCTACCCACTCATAGGTCATGATCCACACTTTGAAAAGCCTAAAACATACCTCGTGCATTCGTCTATCTATAACAATTTATTGTATATGATAATGTCAACCCTTTAAACCTAAATCTCTGTATATGATATAACAAAAATCTTAAGTTTTTTTGGCAATATTGTTGACCATAGCATGATCGAGAGGAATGCTAAACGCTTAATTTTCAGAAGCTTTTTGTTGTTGTATTTAGGAAGAATATTCCAGCTGTGAGACGATGGAGAGAGAAAATTAATGAACTATTAATGCAGCCAAGGATAGAAGTGCATGGAGGTTAGCAAGAGGGTTCTTGTTTTTGAGACCACCACTCCAGACTTGGATTACATACATCATACTGCCATAGCTGCAGTGGTCAAGCAAGTTACATCCTTCCCTTTTTATTAAATTCGGAGTTTTGCCTTTTTTTTTTTTTTAACACGGACTTTTAAGAGCACTTAGGAGATGCTCTGAGTAAATTAAATTGATGTTGATTGTGATAGCAATAAAACAAACACAAACAAACCCCCAGAATTGGTTCCTAATCATGAATAAGCTGTGTGTCTCTAGCTAGTAAAAGCCATGGTTATTTTTCTCTTAATAGCTAATGTCCCACAGAACAAGGACCAGAGATCCTGGTTCTGGTTTAGTTTCAACATTGAGGTCTGCAAGTGAAGAAGGATGTTTTCCTGTGTCATTCCAGTCAGTTGCCACAGTAACCGTGCGGGGTGAGCAGGGTGGGTACCCACTAGTCCCATCTCACAGATGACTAAGCTGACAACTCCCTCTGGCCTTTCTGTAAATTACCAGCTCTGTGTCAATTTAGAGATAAGACTTTGTGTTAACAGGAGGGACAACACTGTTTCCTCTAGTCCATCTACTCACCAGGCAGTGTTCCCTGAAAGTCCTTTTATTTCCTGGTTTCTGAAATAACATCTGTGAAGAATGCTCTGAACACCATTTACTTATGGGAGTGAAAGTTACAGCGTTTCTCGTGTTCCTTGGGGCGGAGAAGGCCCGGAATCCTACTTGGCTGCCTGATGTGGCCATTGTCAGTCCTTACCTGACCTTCTTTATACCCTGCGCGTTCTCCACCTTAGTTTTCACATCTGTTACACAGGGTTATTGTGAAAACTCCCTACCTGCCACATATGGTCATTGTGCATCTGAAATCATATCCTGTACTAGAGAATACCCTGAAAAGCTAAATTAATTTTTATCAGTATAATGGTATTGAAATTATTATTATTTTTCCTCCTTCCATTCTCCTACCACAGACATGTGTGCACACGCGCACACACGTAGGAGAATCTTAAATAGTATTATTAGAAGAAAATAAAGTTTGTCTGAATAACCACAAGAATGTGGGATGTTTGGGTTTTCTAGTTCTTAGACAAAATGTAAGGTCATATTTTTAGGCCAGAAACTTGGGGGGGGGGCATACAGGGGGCACAGCTACTTTTTCCCAGCACAAAGGCTTTTTCTCCTGGTTGACCCAGGGTAAGATAAAATAGAAAGCTGGTGTTTTCTAGTGAATGTAGTTGGCTGCTCTATATCGACAGTGTAACTACATGTGGTACCTATATTCATTATATTAAAAGGTAGAGTCTCTTTCTTTTCACTTTAAACCACTTGGCATAACTTGTAGACTTTTTTAATGGCGTGACAGTGTGTTCTTGGCACTCTAAGCTATTGTACTACTGTAATTGAAGAAACTAGAATTTCACATTGTACTTACAGTTTATCCTCATCCTCCTCCTTTTACTATAACACCTTATTATTTAGGAATTTGCTTTCCTGATCTCCTTGGGATAACTTGCTCTCCACTGATTTAGTTGTTAGAATAAAATAATGTACTTTCACATTCTGAAGTAAATCCTGTTCTATTATTCTCTATGCACTTCTCACTTGGGAAACTATTTAATCAGAGAATCTATTTATAATCCATGACTGACTATAAAAGCACACATAAAGATGATTTCTAGAAAGGCAGAACTCATGTAGCTTTTGCCTAATGCAATATTGCAGAGTAACCCATGCCAGCAGGTGTCCATGTTCACATCCAGCCCAGTCTGGGATGTTTGCTTTGTCCTGTCAGAGTGAGCAAAAATCCCATGTAAAGCCCAGCACTAGTTTCAGGTAGACTGCTTCCGTGTAAACCTTACATTGGAGTGAATTGATGAAGAGAGACTGTAAGTCTGGCTGTAGACTCATGGAGCTACCACCAAAATCAGACTTCTCTTCTGAGTCTTTGAGTCTTCCCAGTGAAATCTACTGTTGTTGCAAAAAACCAATGTCTTCCTCTTAAAATCAAGAATCTAGATTCTAGAATAATTCGGGAATGATACAAGTTCTTTATCCTCTTAACTTCCTGGATAAACTAAATAATAACTTTGTTGTTTTCTGTGACCCTGTATTGATGGTTATAAGCAATATTGTATTGTGTCTTTGATTGACTTTTGGGGGTGGTTTCCGGTCTTTTTGCTTGTCCATTATAAACCTTTTCTGCAGGGCAATATAAATTTGATTGCTAATGAAACAAAAGCATTGAGAGAAAATTTAGTAATAGGTTTTAGGAAAATCAGATCACTTCTTATTGCTTCAAATTTAAGCAAAGTGGTCATTGCCTAAAAAAAAAAACACCCTTGAAATTGAAATATCCACATTAACATGTAAATAGAGGAAAAGGAGATGAAGCAACATATATTGACTATGCCACATATACCATGTTTATATCCACGGTGTGTCTGCTGTCCTCATATCCGCTGTGTGCCGAGAAGCGTGCTTTCTCCCATACATTTCCTCCTTAATCTTACAATCTCATAACTCTCACAAATTATAATATAACCATCTTCATTTTTACCTAAGAAACAGGCTGAGAGAGGTTAACGTTTCTGTCTGAGGTCCCCTGGGCAATGCTGGATAGGACAGAAAATCCCTTCAGAGCATCTCCAACTCCAGAGCTCATGTTCTTTTCCCTTACACTGTGCTCTTTAACTCGAAGGTTAATAAATATAATTCAAAAGCGCCATTTGTGTGTGACACACACATACACGCCGAATCAACGCTAACAGTGTCAATGTAATTAAAAACTGAGCTTATATGCTACTGCTTCTTATGAATTTATTTACTGCAGTGGAACTTTCCAGCGTGACCTGTGAGTACGGAGCAACTATTCAGAGAGTCATGAAAGATGTCGCGAGGCGTCAGTACAAGCAAAGGTAGAAAGATCCGGGTCGCACAGAATTCTCTTCCGCATGTGTGGGTTTCCTGCTGGTTCACTGTAGGGCTGAGAGGATGCCAAGTGAGTTACTCGCCTCAGTTTGAGTTATGAGGTCCAAGTATACCTAACGTACAGAATTCCAGTTGGGCTTTCATGAAGCAAATGATTTCCAAGCTCTCCTCCCCCTTCAGTATATCGTCAGGACCACAGAGCTGCATTGAGTTAAGTTTACATTAATGAGGTGAAGAGTGGACGATGTGTAAGTTACATAGAATAGCCTTTGTTTTTCACCTACCTTGAGCTGTTGTTGCATTTTTAACATGCTTAGACGCTTGTCTGTTTTGAGGCAGTTTGTGCTCGACGATGACTCACTCAACCTGTGCCCTGGGCCTTTTTCTGACCTGGCAAACAAGTGTTTTGCCATTATTAATATCCCTTCCCACCTACTGAGTAATTGTTCCTACTGGAACAGCTGATGCCAAGAACGGCCTTTGGGTTACATCCAGTGAATTTTGCGCTCACAGATCTGGTTTGTCGGGAACATAGGTGAGTTGCTTCCAGTTAAAGAGTCACTCACGGTAATTTTAAGTTAGAGAGTGCACAGCTCAGCGACTTCATCTACAGAAAGGTTTGGCGTGGGCAGAAAGAGGTTAAGTAGTATTATTTTGGTTGATTAACTACATGAATTACAAAATTGAAGAACCCAAACCAGATTGATTTTCAAGATTGAAACTACCAGCATTAAAAACAACAACAAAAAAACCCAGCTTTTAATCACTGTTTGTGCCCCCTTAAAGATATTCAGAAACCAACCTGTTACCGTCAGTTGCTGCACGATTTAATTATTTCTTATTAGAAGAGTGAAAGGAATTGGAAGAAAGGAGATATATCTGCTCTTGTTAATTGCAAGTGGTAATCCACAGGCCGCTTCTGCTCCCTGTCATTCTTCCCCACCAACAAATGGGAAAGCACCCATGCATTGCGCATCTGCATAAGGAGAAGGAAACTCTCTTTGTTACTGCAAAGGGATTTATTTCAATAAAGAGAGTGAAGGGATGACAGATAAGTGCACTTAAACCTCTGAGCATTACAGCAAGCTTGTAGAATTTGGGTACTAAATATGATCTCTGTATTCTCTGTTAATGATGGAGCCTCTTGGCCAATCTGATGTTGTGCCTGGAACCGTAATCCTCTCTTTATGCCACCTCATTGCTTCTTAGCAGGCGGGAGGCACAAGCTCATTGCTAATTCTTTCGCTCTCCACCTGCTGGCCCCCTTATGAACCAGAGCTTTTGAGTGATGTAGCCTTGAAGCCTTTTGGGTATTCGTACAAAGAGCCAGGCCCATTTGTGAGCCGCGTGCCTGTTCCAAAGCAGTGGGACAGCAAGAGTCTTAAACACATTTTAGATTGTTTTGCACTTAAACAAATGGAAGACACACAGATCGAAAATCTGAGACTATTTCTAAAACATAAGGAAGGACACATTTTCAGTTTTCAGCTGATTGATACCATGGCCATTTCCTAATTGTAGATGATAGTAAGATAGCTGCCCTTCTAGGGGGCCTGGGGTATGTAAACTGTTTCTACAGCAAAGGAAGAATAAGCCAATCAATCAATAAGTAGATGAAGGGAGGGGCAATATTTGAGGCTGTGAAAAGATTTCCCATTGTTGATTTAAAAAAGAAATAGCACGGATGGAGCTTAATAACCTTTACTTGGTGAAGTAAGCCATTTTGTCCCTTTTCTTTGTCTTCTGGCATCTGTATCCGTAGAAAATAAATGGTCTTAAATTCAGTGAGTCCTGTTTTGGTGTTGGGAATACCCTTCTTTCTGTCCTGTTAACAAGGCAGGGTCCCTGCCTCATGGAGCTTCATTTTGGATGGGGGGGGGGGGTACAAACAATCCTCAAATGAATGAATAAACAAGAGAATTGGAGAGAGTGGTGATATGAATATGAAATAAAGGAAATAAAACTCAAGGATGTGATAGAGACTAGGAGGTAGAGGAAAGCTACTAAAATGGCTTGGGTGGTCAGGGAAGATGATGACTGGTCTGGTCATATTTGAGTTGAGACCACAAACATGAGAAACAGTCAAAGGATAGAGGTTTGAGTGGCTTTATGCGGCAGAGTCCTCAGTGACTTGTGGATGTTTCCAGGGGGTCTTCACATCCCCTTGTACCACAAAATGTGATGGTGGACCACGAAGTATGTGCCTGTGTGTCTTGGAGATAGACATACCATCCTTTGGAAACAAATACGCATGCTGTTGGAATTAAAAGAGTACGAGCTCGTATAAAACTGTTACTGCACTGAGAGTAGTTTTTGTCATTCTGCATTTTTTAGCGTTGAGATCAAAGAAACACAACTGCTTTCACCTCGGGGTTGTCATTCTTGAAAAGATTGGGCGCCTGTGCTGTATAGTATTTATTGAAAGATACGTTCTGCTGCACGAGGGTGACCGGCCCACCCTTCTATCATAACAAGAGAGCTTAGACCAATAGTAGGTCTAATGATAAAATGGCCTGCACTCCTACTCCCCTTAGGTTCAAATCCTATTACACTTATCTGATAATTAATATTTATGGACTAAATTTAAGAGGGTGGAAGCTTAGAAAATAGATAATAAGGGTGTTTTATTTGATAGGATTCATTTAAATATTGTGTATGACTGTATGACCAGGATATGAATAACACTACTAACTACCCTGAGCTATCACCATGAAGTTAATTTTTTAAAAGAAACAGCAGAAACATTTTGATCTGTAGTCATTAGTATCAATTGACTGTGCTTTGGGCATACCTGAATGGTCCTTAGCAGGCAGAAACATGATCTCACACATTCCTGAAAACTTGCTAATTATAGTTTGAAGGCCAGCTTTTCTTGTACGGTACCTGTTCAGAGGAAAATCTTACGATGACAGAATTATTCAGTTCAATCTGACAAACATTTATTGAGTCTTTTAAAAAATTCAGTAGGAGTTTTCGTCTGCCTACCAGATAACAGAATACTTGATTTGGACTAACCTGAACATAGGAGCCAGCAGATGCTCGGTATTTTGTACCTGTCCTCTTGAGAATACGATCATCTCCAGTGTACTGACCGTGTGTCTGGGCTTTTTTTTTTTTTTTTCTTTAACGTATGTTCCATTTTAAACTATTTTCATTTCATACCTGAGACAGTTGCGTATTTTGATTTTTTGAAGTAACTGGTTCCTTGGATTCTTTATTAAGGAGGCTTTATTGTATCACGAACAAAGACCTTGCCCTTTTCTCGTGCGCGTTGATTTGCTGCATGGATAAAGGTCTTAGTGACAAGCCAGATGTGGTATGCAAACAGACTTCCCCAGCGAGTGTGGCAGGAGAAAGCCTGGAGTACAGTACATGAGAACAGCTTTTGTTATCCCAGAGTGACACGGTGATTTATGAAGTGTCAAAGCCTCTTGCCTTTGAAGAATTCCGGCCTTCACATCTGTCTTTCGTGTTTATTTCAGTTGTCCTGGTGACACACTGTCCCCGCAAGCCCCGGAATGGTTCTGTGGACCTTGTGGCACATGAATGGAGGGTCGTTCCCCCCCCTCTCTTTTTTGGACGGGGAAACAAAGCAGTGAATGAGAAATCAGGAGAGAATGGGAAAGTGAGTCCCTGTGCTTTGTCACCAAAGTTGCACTGCCTCACCCCTCACACCCCAGAGCAGGGCTTAGAGTTCAAAGGGGAAAGGAAGCTTTCCTTCAAGGGGTTTCAGTTTGGGGGGTCTCAGAATGAAAATGCTTGAGTAACCCTTCCTTTTCTTAAGATTATGTTTTAAGTAAAAATATTCAAATAAACTCACATAAGCCAAGTTGAATTCTCTTTTTTTTAAAGATTTTAATCATTTATTTGAGAGAGAGAGTGCGAGCGGTAGAGCACAAGCAGGGGGAGGGGCAGTGGGAGAAGCAGGCTCCCCGCTGAGCAGGGCCCTGAGATCACGCCCTGAGCCGAAGGCAGATGCTCAACCCACTGAGCCACCCAGGCGCCCCAAGTTGAATTCTTTTTAACTCAGATTGTCTTTTGAATATTTAGTTTGTAGTTTACTTACGGCGTTCAGTTCGATGTGTAATTTTATATTTTTTTGCAGTGCATGTTTTTTAAGGGGAACATGTTACTCAGTACCCCCAAAGAAAGAACACTCATTTTTTTTTTAAGATTTTATTTATTTATTTGACAGAGATAGAGACAGCCAGCGAGAGAGGGAACACAAGCAGGGGGAGTGGGAGAGGAAGAAGCAGGCTCATAGCGGAGGAGCCTGATGTGGGGCTCGATCCCATAACGCCGGGATCACGCTCTGAGCCGAAGGCAGACGCTTAACTGCTGTGCCACCCAGGCGCCCCAGAACACTCATTTTTTTGGATTTGGAAACAAAAACACTCTTTTAAAGCCGTCTGTGTATTTTTCCCCTTAGATCTTTGACACTGTATGTGGTGTCTGTTTATTGTTTTAATATCGTATAGAAATTCTGAACAGGGCTTTCTACAGGATGAAGTAGATTAAGTGAGAAGTTTTCCAAAAGGATTAAGTTAGGAAAAACCTGGTGTGACCTTGTCAAGACAAGATTATTTTTATCCTTTGCCTCAAGGAACGGCTTGAGTTTTCAGGTGAAAGAGTCACAAAAAGGAAAATTTCCAATTTTGTGAAAATCTACATTTCAGCATATATACTCCTGTAGTTTTAATTGATATCCTATGAAGCAGAGTCGGCAGTTGGACCATGATTCTACTTACTAAGTTTTGGTAAAATGAGGGGTTTTTGATGGTTCAAAATCTGTGCAGGCAGCAGCTGATAGGTGGTCTCGTTGACAAGTGCAAATCTAGCATGGCGACAAGAAAACGCAAGTTTCTGAGGGCAACTGTCTCTGTTTACCTCGAAGAGTGACCTCTTCCTTGGCTGAAATCACATTCATTAAACTAATCTAATAACCTGTCATGGAAGTAGTTTTATTCTCTGTAACCACATATCCCAACATCATTATGTCAAATGCAACCGGCTGGGTGTTCTTGTTAAATTTGGGATCTTCAAGTGCAAGGACCTTGGGAATAATTAACATGGTTCCTCTCAGTGACTGCAAATATAGAAAATACCTTTCATCGGGTTTCTAGGAATTCAAGTATGACAAGGAGATACAGCTGGCTTTGTGATTTAAGGCTGTGGTTTTTTTGCCTTTCAGATGTGCCTAATGAAATTAACGTTGCCACACGTTAGAGAAACCAGTGTTGCTTTTCTGAGATGTCTGGAGCTCCCGCAGCTCATAAGGATGCTTTTGGGAATTGGGGTTACTGAAGTATGTACCTCATGGAAATGGCTGCAGGGTGCCTCGCCTTTGGCAAAGGAAGATCCTTGCCCTGGGAGTTTTTAGTTTTCTTTTTCTGGCACGGTGTACCTCAGCTTCCCAGTGGGTACTAATTGACTGGGAATGTCATTTGCAATCCTTGAACCTCCTTCCGCCCACCAGTCCCCCAGGCTTTGCCTGTTACATTGTTCTCCCTAGTAGCTGCCCTTCTGTGGAGTACGGTCAGGACTCTGGAGTCTCGTCTCAAGAGATGTGTGGGCAGTATCAGCCTTCCTACCCACACCAAAATCCTGTCAATCACACTGACCTCTTGGGGCCTCCAGCAAGCCTGGTAAACAAGGGACCGATGTCTGCAATGGCTTTTTATTCACTTTTTTTTTTTTTTTTTTTTTTTTGGAGTGGGGCTTTCTAATTACTTGGCTGTTATGCAAACACTGAAGGAGCATTAGGAGCATCAAGTGGGGCTCTCCTTTTATCAGGACACTCTTTTATTTTCTAAATAGAATATGTCAAACATACTCTTTCCTTTTCAGACAGTTAACCTTTCATCTCTCCTGTAGCAGAAATTCCAGTCTCTGGGGCTTGCTAATTTTGTATTTGAAATATTCTAAAGCAGAAAGAAAATGCTGTTTACAGTGCCTTCATTAAAAAGCTTTTAATCGTGTTTTGTTGCTGCGTATATAGTTTGGATCCCTGCTGGGTACACTTCATTACACGAGGAAAATACAGTATTTCTAAAAGACACACCAATAAACCCAACCCAATTGTACTTTGACCCTGACAATTGAGTAGACAAAGTACTTCTATAGCGTTCATGCTCACTCTGGACTAATGAAAATATGAGTTCATTAGATCCTCAGGAATGTGTTCCTCAGTGACTTCCAACCTTCTGATTTTTGAGAAAATCTTTTAATGCAACCCCCTTAATTTCTTTCTCACAGAGTATCACATACACCGAGTAAGAGTACCACTTACAATATCACTGGGCCTGGAAGATGACTCAGGCATTACGCAGTTGGATTCGTGTGCGGTGGTTCCCAACTTCTCTCCTATCTTTGCACACACACACAGCTATAATATTCATAGCGAACACTTGCGAAGTATCTGACGCTTTAAATGTTTTCAAATACTGAATTGAGTGTTTACAACAATTCTGTGAGGTGGGTGCTATTATTACTTCTGTCACCGATGAGGAAACTAAACACAGGGCGTGCCTTCAAGGGACTGGCCCTGAGGTCACAGAACCAAGCAGTAAGTGTTCTCTCCCGACTGGACTCAGGCCGTCTGGTTCATCACGGATACACAGGATTGGGGAGAAGAACAGAAGCCATCATTTGCACGACAGACACATCAGTTCTTCTCATCTCTCCCTCCACACTATAAATTATACACTTTTATAGATACTGGACTATCCCCCCCCACACACACTCTTTTCTTAAAGCAGCTTTATTGACATGTAATTTACATACCACAAAATTCAAGGGGTTTGAATGTGTAATTCAATAAATTTTAGTATATTTACAGAGTCATACAATCTAATCGCCACAGTCTAATTTCACAATGTTTCCATCATCCTAATAAGAAGCTCTGTGCCTATTTACCATCCTTCCCCATTCCCACCCCAGCCAACCTCTGATCTACTTTCTGCCTCTACATTTTGCACATTTCATATTAATGGAACCATACAACACGTGTTGGTTTGGGTCTGACTACTTTCACTGAGTATAATGTTTTTGAGGCTCTAGATATTGAACTTTTACGTATGTAAAATGTTTCATTATTTTCCGACATCTGTCAAATGTCTTCTGAAGCTGTGTCCGTGCGAGTGTAGGGGTCCTAGGTTTACTAAATGCTGTGGTTTACAGCCATCACACCAAGGTTAGGTGGCACTGCTGGAGCTCTGAAGTTTACCATTGAGGGGGTCATCACCATCATCCTCATGAGCCTCTCAGATAATTCAGGGTTTGGATAAATTCTTCATGCTATTTATGACATCCTTTCATTTTACACCTGTATGTGTACTGGATCAGTTAGACAATTTGAGAGGGGCAAAAGCTGTTAATGCTGTGAAAGTAATAAATGGAAGGCATTATTTCTTAAAAGTTAAAACACTTGTTAAATTAACATATTAGCAGAGCAACAGGTTTTGGGGGGCATTGTGTAGATAGATACATGTTGGACATTGTTCCCTTTTTTTTTTTTTTTTTTTACTTTTGAGAATTAGACTCCTAATTCCTGTATATTCTAGCTGCTTAAAAAAAAACAGGATTCTACAATGTCTAGGACTATAGGTCATTTGAATTGTAAGGGTAAGTAACACAACATAAAGGATAATTCAACAAATGGATGATATAACAAGCTACATAATGAAATCAGCTTTGTTCATTTTAAAACTACTTTGCAATGATTTTCAGTTGCCCTGTCTTGGATTTTCCTGTATACAATGTATCTCATAGATGGATAGATACCTTTGGGGCATGAGCACCAGTAGGACCAGGTTATGAGATTAGGAAGTACCCAGAGTTCTATATTATAATTCACTGATTGGATTTGTGGAGTCCAGGCCTTGAGTAGATAAAATAGAGCACTTCAGAGCCACTGCCCATATCTTGCTCTCATGTGGAAAGTAGAATCACATTTGGGGAGATGCCCTTTTCAAGAAATAGTAAATTTCCATTCAAAAAAATAACTTCTTCTTAAACACCTCTTACGAGGCACTGTCCTAAGTGTGGGGAATACGGCAGCGAGCGAGTTTGCTCCACAGCTGCGAAGTGAAGGCCATGGGAGAGCCATCTTAATTTCATAGTCAGGAAAGTTTTCTCTGATGAGGTGAGATCTGGGGAGTCTCAGAGTAGGCCAGGAGTAAGTAAGCCATGCAGATTTCTGGGGAAAGACACTTGCAGGCAGAGGGAACGGGGCAATTAAATGCCCTGCGGTCGGAGCATGTTTCCAGTGTGGCTGCAGGAAGGGGCTGGGAGTGGCAGGCGGGACGGAGATCGCCAGAGGTGAGGAAGGAGGGGACTGGGCAGTCAGGTCCGGCAGGTCCTCCCAGGCGCACTGTGGAGACTTAGGCTTTCACTCTGTATGGGGCAGGATCCAGCAGAGGGGTCTGAGCATTTCTCCCTGCCATGTGAAGAATGATAGGTTTGGGGTTTTTTGTTTTGTTGTGCTTGTCAGTAAAAACTGTTGGCACGTTCCTGTTTTTAGGGTTCCCACTGGCCACTGCGTGGATGGTTCCTTTCTTATGGAAAAATAAATCTCCGCTTGTATGTCTCTCTTCAGGTCCTAGAGAAGTTTGGATTAAACACAAGCATTGCACAAATGCTTCCCATTCCAGGTGGGCTGGTGTGAACTCTGCCTACCGTGAGAAAGGGGAAATCACTTCACATGAAACAGTAACTTTGCTTTCTCTCCACATTCTTCTAGAAGCAGAAAAGCACACAAATTTCTTTCTGATTGTGTATTTGGAATTTCCCTTAAGATGGATCTCTGTTGAATTCCCAAGTAAATATTCCAATCTGTATTTCGTCTCTGATCCTGACCAAAAAGGAAACCTCCCCCTGCTGGGGGCGGGGGAAGCTGCTGGTCTCCGTGCTGTTTTCTTTAGCCCTGAGAGATCAGGGGTGTTGACGACTTGGTGCCAGGAGAGGAAGGTGGCTTGGGGTTTTATGAAGTAGTGAGAAAAACAGCTAAGCCTAGGGACAAGGATGTCATTTAGTATGACAGACACAGCAAAAACCAGCAGTGTGTTCTCTTGTGTTTTTCGGTTACGGCGGTGTGAGGTTTGTTATTTCTCCCCCCATGGTCCTGGCTGTTTTTGTGTTGAGCACAGATGTTCAGGAAACGAAGTCCAGCGCCAGCACCTGTGCGACACTGACCCAGGCCTGCTTTGCAACATCCTCTACTCTTACTGTACCTCAAAGATCAGCTTACGTGGGACACTCACTCCCTCTCCCCTCTGCTCATCCACCCAGCGTTTCTGTCCCTCCATCTGAGAATTTGGAATTAAAGGGAAACAATGTGGAGCACCGTCTCTCGCTGGCAAGGCTGTTTTGAATGGACAGGTACCACTTGCCTCTCTGTTTAGAAGCATCTTACGAATCCACGAGCGCAGTTTTGCAGGCTTGCAAGAAGCTGGTGCCCCACAGCACCCGTCATGTAAAATACATAAATGAACAGTTGATTTCAGTGGGGCGTCCGTGTCCTATTTTTAGAACAGCATGTTTTCTTTCAGGGCTGTTCAGGTAGTTCTCATTTTAAAACTCTAACATCTGCCCGGCATACGGCTTCTGGCATCTGGCTTCCACTCGCTGTACCATAGGGACACCTTGACTAATTTCCCCATCTTTGCAATGGGACAGTACTTGCTTCTGGAATGCTCTAGAAGGGGAAGGGGGCAGTTAGGTAGCAAATGATATGAACGCACACTGGAAACGAAACCCACAGAACCAACATGCTGATCAGATTTTATTATTCGTTGAGCTCCCAAGTAATCGTTTCCTTGTAAATCTCAACAGGCATTTTATTTTGATCGAGTTTAACACTCTCCTCTTGGCTCAGGAGGGTGCTAAGCTGCCTGTCTGGAAAAAGCCTCCTCCCTTTTCCAGTCCAGAATTTCTGACTACATTTGTGCTTAAGGATAGCAGCTGGACCTGGCTCGTTTTTGAAGTACTTGAGCTGCAGAAACAGGGTCTTTTTTTTTTTTTTTTTTTTTTTTTAAGATTTTACTTATTTATTTGACAGAGAGAGGGAGCACAAGCAGGGGGAGTGACAGGCAGAGGGAGAAGCAGACTCCCCGCTGAGCAGAGAGCCCCCACGTGGAGCTCGATCCCAGGACCCTGGGATCATGACCCGAGATGAAGGCAGACGCTTAACTGACTGAGCCACCCAGGCGCCCCAGAAGCAGGGTGGTAAGGCAAGCGGAGAGGGCACACATCACCCTGGGTGGGTGAGAGCCCCCAGCCTGGGCCCTGGCTCCAGTCCTCTCCTTGGGTCCCGGTTTGGCTTCTGGCTCCTGCGTACACAAATACCCACGAATGAGGGGGCAGAACCACTCGGAGCAGAAACAGCCCAAAGGAGAGACCTAATCGAAACTAGCTCACTTGGCGACTTCTTCACCAAAGAACATAGCCAAATTCACAGTTGGTTTTCCCTACAGCAATTTTAGGCCTTCAAAAAGCTTCACAATTATTTTTATTACTTAGTAAGCAACCCATGTGGAGGTAGTTCAGAGTGAATGAGCTGTGCAAGAGGTGGAGTGATTCAGAGAGTGGTCGGCAAGGTTACCTTTGAATTCAGAACAGCATTCTTGGTGGATACTACGGTAAGATGGAGCTGTCCCCCTGGGGTTAAGGTCTTGGACGTCCTTAGACGAAAACAGCTCCGTACTTGTGTTGCTTTGACACAACTTTACCTCACTGCTCAGTTTTAATGGAGTCATCATTAAGAATCTGCACAGCGTCCTCAGGTTCTTAACCCGAGGGAGCGATTTCAGCTTTGTGTCTTCTGTGGCTTTCTGTGTGTTGGGCCTACAAGATCCTTAAGCCTCGAGAGAAGGTGGAAAACAGGGAAGAGCATTGACTGCAGAGTATGTGAGGAATGAACCAGGTTTTTCCCCTCAGCTTGCAATCAGTTGCCTCTACCTAGACTGTTGGAGCAATTTACACCCTACTGCGGAGGCTACGTGGGTTCTTGAACGACAGAGCGCGGATTGATTGACAGCCGCTGTCTTCGACTACAACAGAGATGGAGTGAGCGTTTGTACAGACTCAGTGGGGTGGGACTTCCCTGTTGAATGCTGCTTTATGTCTTTTCAGCCAAATGCCATTTACATCTGCCCACCATTCGAAATCTCCTTTGACTTTCCCCTTCTTACAAAAGGAAGTAAAGCAAGTGTCGCAGCCACCATAGATAGAATCATGGCATTTTCTTCATTTTCCCAAAATGCACCTTTTGGGTGTTTTGTGTGCAAGAGCTTAAGGAAAAGTGGGTCTTTTCAAATGAAAATTTTGTGAAGTCTTAGGATGATGTAAGCTAATGAAAATGTTGGAAAATCCGTTGGGAGTGGATGGGGCTGTGATTGTTTCTTTGCCCTTTGAACAAACCACCACTCGACATAACAGGTTCGTGAGCCACATTTTAGTCAGTTGGGTTGTTGTTTTTGAAGAAAGTAATACGTATATGCACTGATAGGTGGTAACTGTATTTTCGTGAGTTTGTTTTTAATGGAAAGTTTTGGTGTTAAGTAGGCAGTTGTGGTAAGGATGAATTTAGAGCTATGCCATCAGACTGCTAAGGTAATTCACAGATGTAAATTTAAAAGAATTTTGTACTTTATTGTCAAATAAAGGGCTATAGCATTTTATAAATGGATACGCATCGGAAGTCGGTACAGCAAAATATATGCCAAAAGCAAATGTATTTTGCAAGATGGATTAAACCATTTAGGAGTTCAAAACATTCTTGATTTCAAGATCAGTTTTTCAAGCTGTGTGAGAGGATTATATCCAGGCATGCAGTTATGTTGAAATAATTATATCATCGTTGCGATGACCACGTAACCCACATGGTTGAATTTACCAATTGGTTTGACATTTTTGGTATCTGAGAATACTCCGAATCAAGAAGAGATTTCTGATTCTGACAGATTCCTGAGTCGATGGTTCATTGTCATTCTAGTCTTTACATATCATTTTGGAAAACCTGATTTTTTGGACGCGATGTGTTAAAGCTTGTATCCAGGGAGGTTTATAAGATGTTTGGGCAATTCTGGTCTTCAGTGCCTTTTTAAAATAACTATGCAGTTTTGAAATCATGATGTCTCAGTGACTCAGTTTTCTAAACCCTGACCCAGTCTTTGCAGTTTATTTATTCATCCGTTTGTTCGGGAAAACTTATTAAGCACTTACTTGTCATTAACATTTAATAATTTCTGGTGGCTTCCACTGAAAGTGTTCACGTTGTAGTGCACAGTGAAATGGTGATCACGGGGCAGATTGTTAATAACTAATGGCCTCACCATTACCATGAATTATTCAGTCATTAACCATTTATATTTTGACTATTATGTGTCATTCAATACAGAAATATTTAGTGAGCACCTACTGTGTGTCAAGAACTCGTTAGGGTCTAGTGATATAGCAAAGAATATAAGAGGCAAAAATTTCTGCCCTGGTAAAGACACATCCCAGTGTTTGGAAATACATTTGAAAATCATCTGATAAACATACTGATGTATATGAGTGTTTTTTTTAATGAATGTAGAAAAAGTTGGCACCATGTTTATTCTTTTGTGTTGGTTCTTTTAGATGGAAAGAACTAGCAGCTTTCAAAGAGCCTGAAAGGGGTATATAAAGAAATCTAGTCTTAGGTTCTAAAGGGATATAAAATAAGCAAAATTTCATTAAAGACTAACATGTGCTAGTCCATATTGTTACGTAAATAACACAAATTCTGATTAGTTCAAGAGAAAAGCAAATAAATTTATAAGAATAACACTTTGTTCAAATACAATTCAAACAAATTGAAGTTTGCTCCCAGATAATTTAGAGTACAACACTCAAAATATCCTTTCAATTGAGAGAAAATATGAATATCAGAATAATTACGACATACACTAAAGAAATACTACAAAAAACAGGAATGATTTAATGAAATGTTTTAAGTAGTGGAAATCCTAATTCCTTAATGATACTGGAAATGAGAAAACAAATTAAATTATTAAAAATAAATATCGAGGGGCGCCTGGGTGGCACAGCGGTTAAGCGTCTGCCTTTGGCTCAGGGCGTGATCCCGGCGTTATGGGATCGAGCCCCACATCAGGCTCCTCCGCTATGAGCCTGCTTCTTCCTCTCCCACTCCCCCTGCTTGTGTTCCCTCTCTCGCTGGCTGTCTCTATCTCTGTCGAATAAATAAATAAAATCTTAATAAATAAATAAATAAATAAATATTGAAACACCTTTAAGTAAAAATAAGTGTAGAACTTTTTTCTCATTAATATAAAAAACAGGATTTATTCATTGCACATACTTCTATTACTATCTTTTTGTATACTGTCTTCTGTTGGAAAACAGTATTGACTCTACCTTGCTTATTAACGCTTAATTTTAAGAATTTGCTAATTAAGGGGCACCTGGTGGCTCAGTCAGTTAAGCATCCAACTCCTGATTTTGGCTCAGGTCACGATCTCAGTGTCCTGAGACGATTCCCAGGTCGGGCTCCAAGCTCAACAGGGAGTCTGCTTCCTTCCCCTCTCCCTCTCCCCCCCCCCACCGTGCATGGACTCTCCCTCTCTCTCTGAAATAAATATTAAAATCTTAAAAAAAGAAAAAAGAATTTGCTAATTAAGGCTATTGCTGTTTCTCAGTGGCCAAAGATGATCAGAAAATGGCAAAATTGGCCTTGATATTTCAGCTCTTGCCACTTTGAAGCCATTCTGAACCTTTGCAGTTCGTGTGTTTGAGGTTGTCGTAATACAGATGAGGCCTGGGCTTGTATTTAAAAGCATACTAAGCAACTGAAGAAACTGTGCAGCATAAGACATACATGGAAATAGTGCTCTGTACCTAACAACTCTGTGATATCTATAGTGCCTGTGTGTGTGTGTGTGTGTGTGTGTGTGTGTGTGCATGTGCGCGCGTGCGTGCACCCCCGCACTTAAGTACTGAAATACCCAGAGAGCTGCGTCTGTAATCTGGTGACCTCGTGCCTGAGAACCTAGGATGTTCACATGGTAACGGTGGTCACTGAAGGTGGATGCTTTTTGAGCATAAGGACTGGCATTTTTTCAGTTATATTCTAAGAAGCCATCCATCTGCACTTCACTTGGCTCACGGTTCCACAGAGAACAGAAACATAAAGTGCAAGCTTAGTTCAGTGGGAGGAGGGAGCAGATCTGATTTGGCCAACGGCATTCTGTGAAGTTCCACAGATGAGGGGAGAGAGTCCTTTCTCATGGGTAACTCCCCAGATTTTTTCCTGTGAGATAACATAAGCCCTGAAGACAAGTCTTTTTTTTTTTTTTCTTTCAAGGTCCTTATCTCTACACTAGTTAGATACAACCTCCTCTCCTTTCCTGGACTTCCTAGGCAGGCCAGAGCCCACAGCTGGTCAGTTGTGCTTATATTCCAGAGCGGCTGCGTCTGGTAGAAATATAATGTGAATGAACTACATATATAATTTTAAGTTTTCTCACAGTTAAATTTTTTAAAAATTTATTTATTTATTTATTTATTTATTTATTTGAGAGAGAGAGAGAGAGTACATTCAAGCAGGGGGAGTGGCAAGCAGAGGCAGAGGGAGAAGGAGAAGCAGACTCCCCACTGACAAGGGAGCCTGACGTGGGACTCGATCCCAGGACCCTGGGATCATGACCTGAGCCAAAGGCAGATGCTTAACTGATTGAGCCACCCAGGTGCCCCCCTCATAGATTAAATTTTTTAAAGCCAAAAAAAAAGGGTGAAATTATTTTTGTATTTGACCTGCATAGCCAAAATAACATTTCACCACCCAGTCAAAATAAAAAAATATTGAGATGTTTTATATTTTTTATAATAAGTCTTCAGAATCTGGTGTGTATTTTACACTTACAACAGATTGTAGCGATGTGAACGTCCAGGGAGTAGAGTTTGCTTTGGCCTCTTGACTTACCTGTTTCTGAACCCTCCTCTACCTCCGCGTGGCCTGGCTAGGTTTTTAATGTAGGCTGCTGAATGAATGAATGAATGAATGCCCCATATTCATTGGCTCTACTATTTTAAACTTTTAAAGCTCATGTAGCTACTACTAAAGAGTTAAAATTTGTTTTCTGCCAAAATATACTAGAAACTCTTTTTATAGTGTAGTCACATTTATAGCTCTAAGAGATGGCAGAGGCAAAGCAGTTAGAAGCCTAGGTTTATAATCCATATTCTACTAGCAGCCTTCTGTGTGACTTAAGGCTTGATTGCGTAACTTCTCTGGTCCTCTCAATCTCATCATGCATAAAATGTTGTGGAATTAGGTTACTTCTAATGTCCTTTCCTATTGTGATTGTATAATTTGTTTTTGAACAGATGCATTTTTTCTTTTGACAGATGATATTATGGAAGAATAATAGCTCTCCTTTGCTGACCTTTGCACAAACAACCTGTGATGATTTCTATGTCTTTTGTATTCCATATTCTGTTCATGTTCAAAAATCGAGATTCTTATCTCTGTAGATGATGGCATTGTTTTTTGTATCCTTAGCACAAAAGATCATAAGGTAGCAATGAATGTTAAACGAATTTTTAGTTACATTAAAAACTATTAGTTATAGTTTGCTTGGTGGTATATTTCAGCAAGTAGTGAATGTTTCAGAATGTTTTTTTTTACTAAAGAAATTCTGAGTGGATTTCACTCTTAAACTAGATAGTACATATTTTTCCTCATTCACCTTTAACTTTACTGCAACTCAAAATGTTTTTTCTACCTTGCTCTTCTGGTCATGTCCACCTCTTGCTTGAAACTCTTCAGTGCCCAAAGAACACACTTACGGCTCCTTATCTTGGCATTAAAGGGACTGGCTGCTCATTCCGGCCTTTCGGCCTGCCTTCCTCGCTTTCCTTGCACCAAGTCCCTCAAGAATCAGCCATTTCTGATTGCAGATTGGTCTGCCCATCCCATCTAGCCATGCCTCGGGCAGTCCTTTCTCTCTGCCTTTGCCCCTCCTCTCCTGCCCCCCCAGACTGCCTCTCCTCTCCTCCAATTACCAGGCTCATTCCCATCCTTTAAGGCTAGGTAGAGTCAGTTTCGAGCCCTGTCTTCACCCCAATCCATAATTTAGCAGCCTGTGCTGAAATAACCCTTATTTTTTATTTGTCATGATCACATGCTGCCTTTAACAAACAGAAAACATCTATTCCAACAGATTTTGGACTATTTCTCCTATTAAGTTGCAGTGTTCTAAGGATAGGTTAATCCTTTATTTACTGCCCTATTGGACGCTGGATTCTAGGCCAGGCCCCAAACATAAAAAGGGCAAATAGGTAAGCAAGTAGTTACAATATAGATATAGTAAGTGCAAAAATTGGAATGTGGTGCAGGGTGGACCAGAGGAGGGAGTAGACAACTGTTCCTGAGGGAAATCTGGAGAGGGTCCGTGCGGCTGATGATTTCTAAGCTGGGAGTCATTTAAGGCAATGGGAACTGCGCTCATAAAGCACAAATGCCCCAAAGCCTGGAGCGTTTCCTGTGCCTCCTTTGTGGTATAGCGATGGGGTACGCAGACCGGAGTCAGATGGGCTGGGGTCCAGTCTCGGCTCTGCCACTCAGCTCCATCACCCTGAGCATGCTGTTGAGTCGTTGTGTGCTTCCATTCTGCTCTCAAATGGAATATGGGGCTGGTGGTAATTTACTTTAAGGAAACCTAGAAAAAGAGAGAGTAAAAGGAAGGAGGAGGGGCTTTGAGATGAGTTAAATTCAGTAAAGAATTTAGAATACAAAGTTTTTAATTATTGTGACTTTCATACCTCTCACTATTGATTCTTACAGTGCCTTGTACATACAAGATATTCAGTGAATATTTACTGAATGGTTGCAAGTTGCCATAATCAATTAGTTGCATTCATACCCTTTATCTGTTATGCAAGCCTACATTTTCTAGTGATACCTCTCACTGATGTGACCTCTCGGTGCTACGCTACTTGTTTGAGGGCATGGGAGGGATATGTGTGTGTCAGTGATATGTGCTGGCTTCATTTTGGCTCACTAGGGGAAATTTTTCAATTCTGAGATCAATGACCTGAAACTTCTTGTCTGCTGTGATTTCCAGCTGCCTAGATTTCTGATACAGCATGCCATGGGCAGTGTTTGCAGATCTGTTGCATGAGATCAGTACACAGTGTATCTTACAGTGGCACGTCTTTTGTGTGGGACTGTTGCTTCTCTAATGAAATGTGTATGAAATTAATAACATGGGGATGCCATGAAGCTCTCCTAAGTCATTTTAACTTAAATCATTTGGTATTATTTTAAAATTGCCATTCATATAATGAAGAGTATATTTTGTTTTCCCTCACAGATATACAGTGCCTACTGCTTCACAAATTACGAACTGTGAATATTTACTTATTATATAACAGGTCCCTCATCTTAAAATTCATAGCATTTTTGCCTTAAACTGAGATTATTGCCAAGTCCTTGTTAGGCACTTTCTCTTTACAGAACTTGTCTTTTATTATTACTGTCACAGTAGTTTTTCAGAACAAATTGCATTAAAAATACAGAAAACAAAGAGCTACTTTTTAATACATAGAGTAGCTTATTGAAGCAATAATTGAATAATAAATATGACAATATTTATAGAGCCATAATTTCACTACTAATTATATGGTAGGTTTTGTTGTAGCTGTATTTTTGAAACATTTTATGCTAGTAAGAATTATTCCTAAAGATTAAAATTCAGAGTCTACTAGAATAGTAATGAAAATCATTATAATCGTACTTCCACAGATATGTGCCAGACCTTTTAGACTTGGTGTCTGAATAGGCTTCCTCAATACTTTTTCCTGGGCTTTCACCAGACACGTTGGGGACAGGTAGGGAGTGTGTTATAGTGATTTTACATATGGGTAAACTGAGTCACCGGGCAGTTAAATGATTTGCCCAGGGTTATGTAGTAATTAGATATTATTTGTTTTGTTCATTAGATTATTCTGCTGCTCAAAATGTTTACTCCTGTAAGCATATATATCCTTAGTACTTTCATAATCCATTTTCTATCTCTGTGCAAGATGAGAGGACGGCAGATTAAGTTCCCTCTAGAGAGGGTACACATTTTAGTTAGGTGGGGTCTAGCACCTCATTTTTTACAACGTATCACTAGAAATGTGTCCTCCTTGAGAGCAGAGGCACATTTTGTCAAATTCATTAATGGGATACATTTAACAAAAAAGTTTCATTTTAAAACAGCCACCTTTTAAAACAATTATGTTAAAAGATACTTTAACTGTTATTAGTCTGTAATGCAAACCTGAAGAATGAAGCTCTTATTCAAATAATTTTTAAAATCTTCCCTTCCCCAAATACTTTCATCCTGCCACAAGACAGACCTTTCTTATGGGATTCCTTTTCTACATGGCACAGAGCTCCTTACAACAAAAATACTTAAAGAAACAAGAAAGCTCCTCAGATACTTCTCGTGTAACTGATGTTTGAAAACGTTAGTCTGACTGATGTAGGAAAATGAAATTTTCCATAATGTGACATTTTAAATCATGAAAAATGAGGAGAATTGTCTGATTATTGGTTTAAAAATGGTTTCATGCACGCTGTCATTGAAATCTTTAGATTTTTTTTAAAGGGTAAACAAGTTTTTCTTGTGATAAATATCAGTGATTATGAGGATAGCTTTAAAGTGATGGCTGATAGTTTGAGTTAAAAATGGCCTTACCTTTTAAGACCTTATTTCTTTAGAATTTAACTGTCTTTACATATTTTGCCTCATTTCCTTTTACAGCGTCCTTCTACAGGGACATGTGTGGGTGGCACAGTTCTTACTATACAGGTAGTGAAGCCCAGGCATAGATTAAATGATTTACTCTTCATTTTATGCTGTCCTTTTCCCCCCCAGGCAATTTCTAAGGCTTTATATTGCCATTATTCTGAGCAGTGCGTAATTCAAAACAGTGAGCAATTCTGGGGATAGACTTAAGAACACCAGTGCTTGGATGAAGATTGTCCAGAGCCCTGCCTGACCCTTACCTTCCGACGCAGGAATGGTTGAAACTGTTGCCATTTTACAGTGATGCTAAAATGAAGGCTTTGTAACTGGGCAAAACATATTCAAAATACCAGGTAGAATTTTGTTCACTACACATCTGATAAGGCAGACGACTTCATTAGCTGGTGATGATGGCACCGGTTCTGAACACTGTGATGGTAAGGGCCAGCAATCCTGCATGGTAGACAAGGTTTTCGGAAATAGAGGACCCGGTAGGAAATAGTGAAGTTTGCAGCAAAGACTTCTCCCCACGCTGGCCCTTTCCCAACGTGATGTGACACATTTCGAGCTCTTCCATTTTAGTTTCCATTATCCACCACCCCAGTTCTCAATTCAATTTCAGACTCGGGCAAAAGCCTGTAATTCTATTTGTTTTGGGTAAATTTAGCAAGCTGCTCCTGATTACACCTTAGCCAGAGACCATCTGTTGACTGGCGTGCCTCTCGGAGGAGTGGTTTCTGTAGGCGATGAATGGGAAGAGGATTGGAACCCGCTGCTATGAGTAAGCAGATGCACCGGATCAGGGATAGTCCTTCCCGACTTTCAATCTGCCAGCTCTCTATATTGATGGAGTGTCGTATGCCTGCGAGTCATTCCATCCTGAGGCAATGAGAAGTGCTCTCCTAGGGGCCATTTATCAAGTGCTTCTACTGGCATTTGATGGAAAGGAATTTAGAAGTCATAGTTTGATACACTTAAAGCACAGCTACATTCTCCTTCGCACGCCCCGGGTATGTATGTATGTGTATATATATCAACCCCGTGTACATGCTTTTCAGCAGCTATGGTCATGTGCTGTCAAAAGCCCCGCAGACCGAACAACAGGATACAGCTGTGCTGTGCTCCGTAATGTGATGCGTAAACGTCCTCAGTGTCAAGCTCACAATTCTTTAAAGCACTGCTTCCTCCACTGAAATTATTGCCGGTTCATTTGCATCAGATGGGGAAGATGTGCTAGATAAATTTAGAATGTTGAGGCACAGTTTGGACGCTGACTGCGCTATGATGAGGGTTCTTTCTAAATGATGATGGTATCGTTAGCTCGTGGCTAAGAGGAGGCTGGTCTAAACACCGCAGAGACAGCGGCTTCCTGTTGCAGCGAGGCATGAGGGGAAATGGATAAAACGAACATAAATTAGCTTCATCTCGTTTTCCGAAAGGATCGGAGGAGGAAGGTGAGGGAGGAAGGCAGCGGATTGCCAGAGTGCTTGAAAACTGCAATTAGATGAGTGAAGGGAGGGGATCCGTTTCTGCCCTATGTTGGGGGAGAGAGAGGGATGCCTGGGCGCTAACCACACAGTTGGCGTCATTAATGGGCTTCTGTAGGACATGCCCAGGGTCATCTTAGAAACCCATCATATGAGGTATTTCTCATTGAGTTAAGCTTCTAAGGTTGGAGGGGGGAGGTTCAGAATTGTATCCCAGCCACAGTATTTTAAGGCAAGAAAGAGGTTAAATTTCATAAAATCTCATAAGATATTAGATCCGCTACTTTCTTCACCTAGTTGTGCCCTATCATTTTGACATATCGGGGTTTGTTTTTTTTTTTAATGCCATGAATTAAAGTGGGGGAATTTCTCTTCACCCCTGTCTCTCACCAGAAAATCAGCATTCTTTAATTCATGTTACGAAAATCCTTGCAGGTCCAGCAAAGTGAGGGTTAAGATACCACAACAAGAATGTAGTCTATAGTATGTATCTTGAATTTTAGTAAGTAATGACTGTATTAAAGTATTATGACAATTTAAAAATTTTTGAACAAATAGTGAATATACAAGTACGGGAATCAAGTACTGAAATATTTTAAAGGATTAAAATCACCAATCTTGAAAGAGAAAAAATCGTTTCTAGGAATTTCTTTGCTAATCAGGGCAATTTGATTCATTGCTACTGAACTGATGAATGTGAAGCTGATTTAATAAGCTGTAATATTTGCATTTACATGTCATCTCTGATATAATAGGATATAATGTATTTAAAATGCAGGTCATCAGCAAACCACATAACAATTGTTACACAAATAGAGTAAGAGGCTTAATTTACAAATAAAGGGCTACATTTTGCTGATACTTTAGTTGATATTATGAAAGCAGTAAGAAATACCCTGCATGAGCAAAGGAATATTCTTAAAACACATTTAGGAATCATATAGTTGATTTACTTTCTGTGCATGAGGCTTAACCTATACAAATTGTTTCAACAAGGGTCTGTGGTCCTTAGGAAATGACACTCGATGGGTATGCTGAAGAAAGCTTGTAAGAATCATCTCAAGCTGGTTTATATTGCGCATAAATACCTCCTTACCTAACCTGGCACGGGCTCTGAAACAGGAAGCAGAACACTAAGGCGACATCAGGTATGAATAAATAGTAGGAGTTGGAAACTGTAGCTGACTCCAGTGTGAATTCTCCCACTGGTTCATAGGTTTCTTCCTGTAGGCTCCAGGATGAATGATCCTGGCCAAAACATTCCCAGAAAACACTTTTTTTTCCAAACACATTTTTCAGGCTCTTGCCGCGTGAAGAAACAGAGTCAAGGTGATTTAAGGGCAAGGCAAATATCCCTTAAAGATATTTGTCATAATATAGCTCTTTTATCATATTTGAACATATGCTTGGTTGCCTGCAGTGTCTCATGTTCCAGTCAGGGCAGAACGGGCTAATTTTTAAGGGACGTGATTCACCGGCATAAATAGGGAAATAAATAAGGCTAACAAGTCCATGTGCAGGATAGATGTAGAAGGAGGTAAGGAGTAAGACAGCCACACCCTGCGACGCCTGTGCCAGGTAGACAAGACCGGGCTGACAGAGAGCCTTGTCTCTTCTTGCCTGGCGGAAGCTGAATTCAGTTCAGTCAATAGTGAGGCACCCCACCGTGGGAGGGACAAGTATGTCATAGGTGTCTGCTCTGTGCTATGCTTCCTTCTGGAGGGACTGGGCTGATGCGGGCGAAATCATTCAGGAACAAGAAAGACTTCACACTATAGGGCTATGCTGAGGAGAATATGCAAAGCCACAGACGCATTCTTTAGGGGATATGCATATAAATTGTAGGGAAGATAGACAATATCAGCCTTCATGACCTCCAGATTGAGGTTACTGATAAATTTGCCTTAGTTTTGCCTCATTACAGATGAGAAACAGAGCCCCACAATACAGATTATGACTAGGGATCAGTTTCTCCATGGAGATTATACTGCAGTGGTCTCCTTGGATGGGGGCGTCTTGAGAGATGCTACCCAATGGTGGCATTTGGGAGAATTAAAAAGAGTGAGCAAGAAAAGCTGTAACTGAAGCCTTAGTGAGAACGTTGTCAACGTCCTTCAGGCTGCAGGATGAAACGTGTGTAGCGCACTGCAGAACTGGTCCCACGACCCGTGGGCTTTCTCCTGCTGGCCCCTCTCACATACTCCAGTTGGTGTTGCCAGCTTTACAGTCTCCATGGGCCTATTTACCTTGGTAATTTGCACCTGATGCATTTATATTGGTAATTTTTTTTTTCCTGGAACCCTGGGATCTCATTTATTCACTAGTGCAATAAAGTGGTGGAGTGAAAATCCTTCCCTAAAGCGAGGAGGGGAAGAATTGTTTAGGGAAAATAGCAACCATACTAAATGTGACTCTAATTAAAACCCCAAAAGAAGCCTTGTTCTTACTTGGAGGTGACTAATACCTGCAGCTCTGTGTACGGATGGACCAACAGTAGTCCATCTGGGGGCATCACTACTAACTTTGGGTTGTTTTTTGTTGTTGTTATTGTTGTTAATTTTAACCCGCTGTCAATATGTTTTTGTTTCAAAACAAAACAGTAACAGCCCTAGGATTGTAACACAGGAATTCTTTGGCCACAGCTTGCGACAACCATGCTTGGTTGTGTG
>NW_024426663.1:4977803-4991685 GCF_017311325.1 Ursus maritimus
GGGAAGATTACTTTGAATAACAAAAGCACAAACAAGAATTGATAGAATAATAAGCAATTAAGGTGGATTAACAACAGTTGCTGAATTCCAGCTGTTGGCTGCAGATGCATCCTGGCTCCTTAATTCAAACTGGATTTGAAACCCATTGCTATTCAGAGACCAGGAGGGAGGGATGTGTGCTTGTGGCCATGCCTGTATCAGGGGTGCCTTTCTTCTTGTCTTTCATGCAGGAGAGAAGTATCTGCGTTGTTTTACTTTCTTCTGATTTGCGAAGATATTACTTCTCTTTCTTTGCCTTCTGTCATTTCAGTATCTTCCTACATACTTTTTCGTGTCCTTTTTGATGTCAGATGACTAACCAAAATCTATGTGCTTGGTCTTTGGTGATGGCGTATTGAGACAAAGAAAAGAAAGCAAAGTATATGCTTGCCTCTCTTTCCAGTGGGGAAGAAGAGCTCACAGATTCCTTTGGCTGCTATAAATAATTATCTGGATTGTTTCCTGCGCTAACATCTAGGCCGCATTCTGATCCTCCTTAAGGAAGACAGCCTCATATAATTATAGGCCCAAGCACGCAACCCTGGGAAACTGTATGAACAGGTAATTTACGGGATAATCACCAAAGGCACTCAATCCTCTGCAGCCTTACCACAGTCTCTTTTGTTGCCACCAAACCCAGGTCCTTGGAAGGTTCTTTTATCAGTGATCAGGAGAGACCCTCAATAAAGGCCAGGAGGTCTGAGGTGCGGGGCCAGCCTCATGGAAACCAGCGTATCACACAGGGCCCTGGGTTCAGAAAGGCCCCATCCTGGGCTTAACTAAGACTTTGCTGTTGCCATCTCAGAATTCTTAGTTCTATCTTTGAGTGTTTTGTAAAGGGAGTATGTGTGTGCTTGAAGAGGTATATGAAAAAAATTGGCCTCTTGGGGCAGTTTGCATAGAGTGTTCACAGTGTCCCATAAACACAGAATGTGGTGTATGTGAGTTCTGGGAGACTCCAAGAGAGTCCAACGCCAGCATGTCATGGAAGCAGCCTGTTTCCATGGCGTGTTGGTAGAACATGCATGCACCAAGGAATGAAATCTGAAGAGCTGAGTTAGCTTCCTGAGGTGTTTGCACGGCTGTAGTGAGAACAGCTGTAGGTATGCTTCTGTGAACTGCAGCACTCATGTTCTGTCATTTGATGATTCGGTGTACAAGTCAAATGCTCATACATTCGCATTTCATGCTCATTATACTATATAAAGATTAATAGTAAATTCATGCAAATAATTATTTTAATGTTTCTTTATTTAGAACAATAATAACAAACAACATCATGAGAAAGAGACCATGGAAAAAGGAAAAAGCTTTATATTTTAGTGCCCTTAATGGCACTTTTTCCTGCTTTCTGAATACAGGGCCTTATTGATTTGTACCCGGCCCTGCAAATTCTGTGGTGGGACCCACTCAGGTGGTCTATCGCCTCACGTTTAACTGGGTCCCATTGAAGAGGGCGCTACGGTCTCCTAATGCTCCCCAGGTAGCCAGGGAGGCACAGACACAGCAAACGGACCTACATCTGTGCCGCCTTTAGAGTCTCAGCCGACGCAAAGGATTGACCAGACAGATTGCCGTTTAATTAGATCCTACGTAGTTCAGAGTTTCTACCTGTTCAAAGAGTCCTTGGCAGACTTATGCTCAGGCAGTGTATCTTTTCGTGACTCTCATTTTCGCCAATGACGTGTGAGGGTCCTTTCACCTTCTAGATGTGGTTACCAAAAAGAGGAATGTTGTTCCAGCCCGGTAGCATTATAAATACGTCTCCCAGCCGGGGCCTCTGCCTCTGGCCGTCTCCTGACTTCTCCGTTTCATCGGAATGTGTACTTGTCCTCGCCAACGGGTTAGGAGTGTGGGCTTGTTGGTGTATTTACCCTCATATTGTCAACAGTTCTCCGATAAACTCGCGCCTGCTACCACAGACAGAAACACCGACAGACTAATGCCTCCCCCGTGACAGATGTCACGTAAGTCCATCTGCCCTCTCACCCAAGGCAACTGACTAACCGGCTGACTAAGTTTAGTAAATGAAAGTGCTCCCAGGGACTGACTTAAAACCACAAGTGCCCACGTTGGGCCAGAGGGAGAGCTGGTCAGGAGGAGGGCAGACAGTGAGCCATTCCACAGGAGTCCGGGGACACTGTCTCCCAAAGGTCAGCATAAAGCCAAGGCTCTAAAAGCGAAATGACTCGCTCCTAGAAGCTAACCACATGAAGTGTCTACTTGATTCTTTCCTAAAACCATTTTATCTCAACAGACGAGATCGTGGCCTGGGATGAGAAGGAGAAGCCAAAGTCCTACCCCCGATCTGGTTTTTGTCATAGGTTTGCTGACCCAGATTTCTTTTCCAACACATTCCTCCCTAGGAATTGGTAGGAAGTTGCAGTTTTTCTTGAAGTACATTCTATTCCTTGGCAAGCCCGAAACTGTTGTCTGGAGCAGGAGTCGGCAACACTCCCCCAAGAAAGGCGAGTTTGTGTCTTCTGCTACAAATCTGTTTTTGTGAGAGCAGGAAGGAAGACCCGGGTCGGGCCTACCTGTTTTGTAGGTAGGGTTGTGATCGGGACTTCACAGCCCTCCTTAGGTTAAATGACCATCCTCTGTCAAAATACAAACACCCTAAAGTGGAAAAACTCACCAAGACCTTACCTCTCAGAAACTTGATATGAACCAGACCCTTTCATCTTACCTGTGGCAAAGAACTGTGGGTTTTTTGGTTTGTTTTGTTTTTAAAATTAATTTTGGGGGGAATATGTTGAGGTTGTAGGAAGAAAGAAAAGACATGGACGACCAGTGGGGAGATGGCTTCCTGGTCGCACCTCAGGGCAGCACTCTCCCTCTGCCTTTGACACCCAGAGCCTACCTGCCGGGCCGTCCTAGAATTCACTCCTGCCTAAATTCACCCAGCAATCAGTCAACACCAGGCTAGGAGCCATTTTATACCAAAGGCCAGGAGTTTTAGAAGAACCTGGCTTCAAAGAATGACTAGAAATGTGTTGTTCAATGTATCTTTTTTTTTAAATGCCTTTTTTGAAGGAGAGGAGGGGCCGAGGCATTTCAAAATCCTTGATGACACACGTTGTCGTGTCTACTCACATTCTCAAAAGTCTGACACGAGATCTTGTATGTTCTAGAGATTGAATAAGTACTTATTAAAATGAATAATATTAATATATAAGGAATTCATGGGTGTTTGTTGCCTGAGTCCAACATTGCAAAAAAAAGGTTTTTGACATAAAACTGAAAGAGGTTGTTTTATACTGTTTCTGGTCATTTTAGGAGAATTAAACTCTTTGCAAAGTAGTGTTTATAATGCAGACTCTAGAGCCTGATGGCCTGGATTTCAATGTCAGCACTAACTAGCCACATGACCTTGAGTAAGTATCTGTGCCTCAGTTTCTTCATCTGTGAAATGAGGATCATAATTATCTGAAGCCCTTGGATTGTTGAGAATATCAAATGAGTTGATACATGGCAAGCACTTAGAACTCAGCCTCTGTTCACTAACTCTACACTATTGATATTTCTCTGAGGGCAAAGTATACCAGTTTTGGCGAAGGGAATCAGAAACAAGGGCAGATAACTCTTAGAAGAGTTTGTGCAGGTTATGATGGAAGCTGATGGGTTTGAACACAAAGGTCCCGTAAAAGTACAAGTTAATATTATCCTGCCACTTAGGAGTTTGCAAATCCAAATAAGTACAGTGTAAGTATGACTTGGGCTTCCCAGAGTCTTGGTATTTACCTGGTTTTTCTTCTCGGAAAAGGAATTCAGGCCTTGGAGCCATTCTCCCTGGGCGGCTTCCCTCGATTGCCTGCACAGTCTGGCGGGGCCTGGTGGAGCAGAAGCAGGTGTGGGAGGCGCTCTGCGATTCTCTCACACAGGCAGCTTGGAGTCCTTTAATTTTTCTTATCAGTAATTCACTGTAGATAACAACTCTGGAGATAAAGTAGGCCTAAGGGGTTGGCCGAAAGGAGGGAGAACAAAGGTTTTATTGGTGTTTTATCTCCTGTTTACTAAAAAGTGTTTGGTTGTAAAAGATAAAGACAAAACTATTGTGTCTCCTCCAGAAAATGAGCGAATAAAAGTAATTATTGCACAGGGGCATTGGTAACAAATGGGATATGTTTACTTTTCCCTGGTTGGTGGCTTCAAATCTCGACTTCATTATTTTTTAGCATTTTGGCTCTCCAGTTGAAAATCAAACACAAGAATAGGCCTCAGGCTAATTTTCTTTCAGGCTGAAACTGAGGGATCTGACTTATCAGCCTAATTTTGTCTAGAAGACCACAAAACAGGTGGCTTTTCCTCTAATGGGATCCTAGTGTCTGAGAATGAATGATGTGGTAAAGCGTGTTCGGGAAGGTTCTTGGGTCATATTGAAGAGAATAGGATGATCACAATAGATAAAGGAAATAATACGTATTTGCTTGAAATGCTGAATGTTCTTCAAGAATATCTTAGAGGGGAAAATAACATGCTTTGCTTTTAAAACACATTATCTCTTTTTTTTAAATGTCTAGCTTTTACAATACTGCAGCAGGGAATGATCTTTCTAGCTGAATAGTAATCATAATAAAAGGATGACATATGACTCTTTCTTAATAGTGTCTACCCAAGTGCAGCATTTTAGGTAAAAAGTCTTTGAAGCATTTTTACAAAATCAGTTGTGAATATTGTATTGGTTTGTTTTTTAAGAACGTTTTTTTTTTTTTTTAAGTTTGTACAACTTTATAAGACATGGTGTTTTCCTTTAAACATAGTTTAGGAAAGTTTTGTAGGTTTTTTTTGTTTTTATTTATTCCTTTAAAGTTAAATTGTTTTTATTTTTCGAGTCTGTAGTATATGACATGATACAAAATTAAAAAGCTATGAAAGGTACACGGTGAAAAATAAGTCTGTTTCCCACTGCTGTTCTCCAGCCATCCAGTTCCTCTTTCAAGTGGTAACTTATGTTCATAGGTTTTGTTATATATATAAAGACATAAAAAATTGCAGACTTCCCTTATTCTGGTCCCCAAGAAAAAAGAAAGACTAATGGAAGTCTTCTGCATTCCCATTGAGAAAATGCTAAAATTAAGAGTCCTGTTGCTTGGAGCACATGCCACCTCATGATTTTTAATATGCCCAGAGGAAGAGCCTCGTCCTCTAACCGCTACCCTGGAGGCCGTTTGGTTAGACTGTACAAGACCCAGCATGTGTCCTATACCCAATGGTGACAAAGCCAAGAGGCCCTAAATATTTGATAACTGAATTCTGATAACACTGGTGCTCCCTAATTCATAAATCATGTCAAGATATGGTATGAATGAGAATAAATGTAAAACGTGTTTTTAAGGCTTAAGCAGGCACACAGTCCGTTTTGCTCTCTTGGAGCTGGGTTTTAAGATCATCGAGTAAAAGGGTTACTGAAATCTCATTCTGTTTTGAAATATGTAATGAATAGCAGCTCTGAAAGGTCACGTGACACTGCCAGAGCATGGTTAAGATAATGTCATGTTAGAGTTTGGGTAACTTGTCCTCCGTGAGTGGTAGCCCAGGAAGTGAAGGCGAATCTGAGCAGCCACTGTAATGCACTGGCCATGTGTGCGCACATGTAGACTTCTTCACCTGTAACCACTTCCTTTACCTACGTCGTCACAGACAAGAGTCAGCAGTTTGTGGTCCATGCCCCGTGCCCCCCACTGTCCCTCAGCCCCTGGAAACCCCCATGTCTGATGGACTCTGGAGTGTAGATTGTGGCCGGGCCCAGGCCCCAGGTGAGGTGAACGTAGCACCCCCTCACTGGCATCGAAGTGTTACAGCATAAGGGCGCAAGAAATGCTTGGCTTCCTTTGAAATGATTGATTTGGTGATTCCTTTTTAGAAGGTGTAATGCAATTCATGGAGAAAGAATAATTGTTTAATTGAAAGTGTGAGTGGAGGGGTTAAAAACAGCTACACTGGGAAGGCGTGGTCCTTGCCATGGGTGTGTCCTTTTCTCCTTTCGTCATAAATTATTTGAAAAACTGATTATGTTGGCTTGGAGGAATGAAAATATTGATATTGGACCTTGTGGGTGGTGGGTGAGAGTCAAATCAACCAAGAAGTGCTCAGAAACTTCAGGGTCCAATGAAAGAAGTTCCAGGTACCTTCTAAATTTACATCTGGAATAATCCTGCCTCAGCTGTTCTCTTAAGGTCAACACAGCGTACAGTTAAATCTGTGAACTTTTAAGATTCGTTTAGTTCAGTATAAGGGGTTACTGTACGTAAAATGACATATTGAATGCGTGAGTAACAATGGTAATGTTTAAGTTATTGATATTATATTATGTATACCTTGAATTCTATTCCCAATACATAATCTTCTTCGGAAGATTGAAGACAGAGTCCTTCAGATGCAACTATTGGGTAGTCTCTTAAGAGATTCTGTTTTTCACTCTTCATATGTTTTTTAAGGATATAATTCCACTAGGTCATGTGTGTGCATGTGTATGTTTGTAGTAAAACCAGGTATAGCTTCTGAACATTTCCCTTTTTGACTTGAAATTCATAAAATAATGAGATGCCTCTAGGAGTACATGTTGACAGCCATAGAGTTCAAAAAAGTGTTTCAACAAGAAGCCCCTGCAAGCCCTGTCTGATAGTGAATAACCAGGGGTATTTGGGAAACCAAACACAATAGAAGAAATAGGCACATCATTCTTTTACCTCATGCATCATCTTTGCCTTTGGGGAGTAAGTAAAAAAGGTCAATGTGAAACAGACAGTAAATCCAAATAGACTTTTGAATAAGCCTTGGAAGCGACATTGCCTTGCACAAGGTAAGTGATTTGTAAATATTAAGTGAATGAACAAATGAATGAATCAATTGATGAACAAAACTTTAACCGCATCCCGAGATGGGAGATCACATTTGCATACAACAATTAGTATTCCTAGCTGCTCGTAGCTATCGTACTTTTTGTTTGCTTGTTTGTCCCATTGCCACTTTAGAAGCTGCATCTTTAGCACTGAACTTATCTACTCCTTGGGAAAAACAAATCTTCCTCCCAACATTTGTGTTTTAAATATAGTGCAATTTTTTACAGGAGGCCAGGCTCAAAACATTCATTTATATTAGAGATCTTGAAACTGGACAATTGGACTTTCGGCTCTCCTGGATTTCTGTTTCCACATTTCCATGGGCACTACCCCCTTTAAATCCATTTCCTATCCGATGTTGTATAATAGGCTGCTGGCTGCTTTCTCCAGAAACCTCCCAGCATAGGGAGTAATTTTTCTAGTATTAAATTCAGCAAATATTTGTTGGCACCTGTTATACAAACACTGTGCTTGTTGCTATAGGGGATACAAATATGATTAAGGCACAGCCCCTGTTTTCAGAGAGCTTTTACAGTCAAAGGGGGAATAAGAGTGGTACAAACATAGCTGTCACTCAAAGCACAAGGCACTATGAGGCTGGACAAAATTTTCATCATTTCTCTGTTCAAGAAGTTATAATGACTCCCTATCACGTTTTGAATCAAATAAAAAATTCCCAGTCTTCATAATTTGACACCATCCTAGCTGCTTACATTTGTTTTACTACTACCCAGCAGACCTCTCTGCGCCTGTCCTCTGCCTGATACTGTCACGAACACATCCATTCACACGTTCCTTCCTTCCTTTCCTCATTCATTATTTCTGCAATACCAGCTGCTTGTCAGATACTGTGCTGTGTACTCCGGGGGAGACAAAAATGAATCAGTCCGTGCGTTGAGCAATGCGCTGGCTAGTGGGAGGAGCCAGAGAAGAAGAGTTTTAAGGAACGGTGTGTTGTGTTGTGTTGTTGTGTTGTAACGGAGTGCAGCACGTGCTGGGAAGACACGGAGGGAGGAAGGCCTGGCGGAGGAAGGGAAGCTTGCCAGAAGTCGATTAGGGCTCACCAAGGGGAAGAGGGAGGGGAGCGCATTTTAGACAGAAACCGGGGGAAGCCGTGCGTGGAGGCGCGGTCAGGCTGCTGGTGGCAGGAATAGAGCAGGGCAGCTAGTGGGCATGAACAGCACTGGCTCAATCCGGGAGCCTCGACTCCTGTGCCAGGGAGTCTGTTCTTTATTTTTTGTGTCAGGGAAATCTCCCTGGGACTTCAAACACAGATCTGGGTCTGAGAACGCCCTGACCTGCAGTGGGGAGGGCTTGAGTGAGAAAGAAGGCAGGCAGGAGCGCTGGAATAGTCCCAGCCAAAGAGGAGAAGGCAACGAGGAGATCCTAAAGTCCTTTTCAGTGGCACTTCCCCTGGGTCTTCCCTGCCTTGGTACACCTACATCTTTCAGCAAAGGACAGCCTGTGCCGCGGTGACAGTCCGGGACCCCGGGGTGGCTCCAAGTTGCTTTCTGACCGCAGGTAACTTCCCTGTGTGGAGAGTCCATGATCATAAGCCTCAGGGAGGCTGCTTCAGTGTCGTGGCTTTGTCATCTCCACACGTGCTTGCAGGCAGGAAAAGCTGTTGCTCTGGACCCCAGGTGCTTTGCCTCCCTCTTGCTCACAGCCCTGCCAAACTGGAAGGTGCTGGGGTGCTCCAGAAGAGAAGAACATGGATATGGGTGACCTCTACAAACCCCTGCCACTCCGTCATTTATTGTCTTTTGTCTTTTTTGATTTCCTTGGGATTTCTTGCCTATTGCCTAATATACTCTCTTCGATGTAATAATGAATCTCTTTAGAATTATCGTCTAGTTATTTCTTACAAGTGTGTCTGCTTTCTCTAGCTGCCTGAACCTGGTAAGTTCTCAAGGATGCAGTTGGGTCTTCTAAACCTTTTCACTTTTAGGTCCCTCAGGGGTACTGACACTGAAGGACAAGCTAGGAAGCTAAGTGGGTGCTCGTGAAAACACGTTGGGTTGAATTCGGCAGGTTTGACTTTTTTTCTGTCTGGGCCTAGGTGCTCTTTTATGCACACTCAGGAATCATCTGATTTGCTTTTCTTTTTGTTTGGGATTTCATGTCCGTCAGATGACTGGAATTTGATTTGAACTAAATGAATCAGTAGCTGTTGGAGACTATTTTACTGTAAAGCCCTTAATGTCATTTTGCCTGTGGGACCCTCGTTTCTCCTCCCGGCCTAGCAAAAGTTGCACAACATTTACCCTGAATGTGACATTGCCTTGGCACATTTTAAAGGTGAATCTGGAAGTTTAAGGGCATCTAAATATGCCATCCTCTCTTCGGCATCCAGTTGGAGAGGTTCAATAGAAAACAAATCAATTGCCATCCCCTGTTGAAAATAAGCACACAAAGATCTCAGTTTAAAAAAAGGAATATTGTGAAAAGAATTCATATGCAGTAGAAGGGGAGGTTGAGACCCACGGAGCACTTTATCTGAAACAGTGTTTGCTTACCCAGACTGCACATTTCATCCTTTCTTGGTCAATCTTTTTGACTTTTTCTTCCCTACTAAGCCTGACTTTTAAAATGAGTGAGAGTCAGTGAAGCAAACCCCACTTCCGATTAGTACTCCATAGAATAAAGACAGAATAAGTGAGTGTAGCTTTTGAACATAATCCATAGGAAGGGGTATGGTAATAATTATTTCTGGCCCAACACAAAAAGCTAATGGATCAATTCATTCTTTCTCAAGGACCAGTTCCACCACAAACATTTTCTGCCCGGCAAAAAAGAGAGATTGATTCAGTAGTAACAGGGCTAGCTGTTGATGCGTCATCCTGCAAATGCAGAGCACTTAACATCAGACCACCATACCTCGGGGTGGGGGGGGGGTGCTTCCTGGCTCCACATCTGTTTGAGAATTTGCTACTCTGAAGTGTGTGTGTCGTCCTGCTTTCTTTTCTACATTGAATTTGCATTTGGCCGTTTTTCATTCTTCAGGGAAACTTCTCTTCTCTAGTCCTTTCTGCCTCGGGACAGCTGCAAGGTGAAGCCAGGCCAAAGCAGCCACAGAGTGCAGACAGAGTGGGGGTGCAGAAGAGGGATTTGAATAGAAGGTCAAGGGGAAAGAACTGGGTTGGGAGTTCAAACCCTCATCTTATTTCCCACCCTTTTCCTTTTTTTCTTCTCCCTGGTCCTTCTGCTCCTCCTGAAGTTTTTGTTCCTTTCTTTTCCATCTTCTATTTTGCTACTTCTTCATTTTCCTTGGAGCCTATAATTTTCAGATATCTGTCCGTTTCTGTCTACACCTCCATTGGGCCATTACTGCAGTTGCTCACACACACTGTTGTCTCAAATGCGAAACAGTCAAAACTGTCATGACAGTAACAGCTCATCACGTTCTTTGTGTCCTGCCTAGGTGCCCTGGGCTTTTATTTTTCCAAAAGATTTTATTCATTTGAGAGAGAGAGAAAGATATCATGAGTGGGGGAGGCGCAGAGGGAGAAGGAAAAACAGACTCCTTGCTGAGCAGTGAAGAGCTCTACACAGGACTCCATCCCAGGACCCTGGGATCATGACCGGAGCGGAAGGCAGACACTTAACTGACTGAGCCCCCCAGGGGCCCCTGCCTCGGGCTTTAGGTGCACCATCTTTAATCTTTAACCGCCGTCCTATTTAATTACAGTTGACCCTTGAACAACTCGTGTTTAGGGGTGATGACCTTGCTGCCCCTGCCCAACTGAAAATCCACCTAGAACTTCTGACTCCCCAGAAACTTGACTAATAGGTACTTTTGACTGGAAGCCTTGCCAATAACATAAACAGTTGATTAACATGTATTTTTTGTATAGTGTGTCATATATACAATTCTTACATGTATTTTTTGTATAGTGTGTCATATATACAATTCTTACATATACAATATACATATTCTTACAATATGGTAAGCTAGAGAAAAGAAAATGTTATTAAGAAAACTGGAAGGAGGAGAAGACACATTTGTAGTACTGTACCATATCAGAAAAAAATCCACGTGTCCGTGGACCCATGCTGTTCAGACCCATCTTGTTCAAGGGTCACCTATATATCACCTGGGTTCATACAGCAGGAAAGGGACAGAGCTGGGTTTCCTGGTGGTCTTACTCCCAGTGCTGATGCTCTTAGAGTACAATTGTGGGACAATTACATAGTGTGTGTCATTGACTCCTGTATCTTAAACTCAGAAGAATTCTCTGGAGAACATCTGGTACCACTTGAGCTTTTTGACAAGTCCCTCCACATACCAATGTGTCTACGAGCACAACGTCTGCTGCAGTATATTCACTTAAATCTTCCATGTCAGTTCTGAATCAGATCTACAACGTGACTGGGAGGCCTTGCAGTGAAAAAGGAATTTCTCCTATGTTACTGTTGCTGAAAGCTGGCAACTTCTTATGCTGACTCAGTCAGCAGCGGAAGCAACAGTTTGGAAAACCAGGTATCCCCTCTCACTGTGGGCACCGACTCCATAATTCTCGGAAGACTCGAAACCACTCACCTTGGTGGGGGAGTGGAGAGCTCCTGAGCTCAGCTTGATAGAGACACTGAAGGTGTTCAGCGGTTGCACAGTCGCAGCTGTGTTTCTTGTATTGCACTAATTAGGAGTTACCATGAGTCTGCTTGACAATTAAGGACAGAGAGAACCTTAAGGTAGATCGGTACCATGGGACGGTAAAGAGTTCTCGGGCAAGCAAAATAAAAATTTGCCCCGAGTACTGTGTTTTACCGAAACTATAACATTGCTTGAATAATGTAGCTTCAGATGTGTCAGTGCAAATCTGGAATGGGTTTTCTGCCACCTGTAAGGGGTCTCTCTCAGAGAACAGCACTGCATCAGATCGCTGCTGGTGCACACGGTTGGGCAGCACCCACCGGAAGAATGGCTATTGCAATACTGGCCTTAACCAGGGCTTGGCGGTCACTTGCCTGGTGTCTGACTTCTATGTCATAGCCACGGCAGCTTAGCAGTTAAGTAGCTTTCTAGACTAGGACGGCACAGACAGGGGTCGTTTCTCTTCAAAGTCATACTCGATGAGCCATATTTTAAGATACAACTTTCCCGGATTAGGGTTTCTGTATTTCCTTGATTTTCCCCCCAACTAATTTGTGCATACCTGTATCCATTTCCATTCACTGGGTTTAGGTCATGAGGGCCCTTAAATCATGTTCTTGCAGCGGGCTGTAAAAATACCTGAGGGGAGATTCAGTGGGGCTCTGTTCTTTAAGGGACCCAATACTCTGTTTCAGGCAAGGCAAAGATTGCCTTGTCATCATCCAGGATGTGAGAAAGAGACAACAGCCTTGATGTGACTTACAGCCAGGATTCAGGAAGATGTGCAGAGTGCAGGAAAAGCCAGCATGCCATGAGGTGTGGTTGAAAACTGTAAATATAATTAAGCCAGGTGGATTCCATGACAACAAAGAGGATTAGGGCTTGGGTGGATCTGGTAGACCATTGAGACCTATGTGAATAGATGTCAATTTATTTATATCCCTTCTCCCCAGGGAAAAACAACAACAACAACATAGTTTGATGTCTAAATGAAGTAATCTCTAGAAAGAAAACGGAGATTATATTTGTTAAACTGTATAAAAAAATCAGAAGATAATATGGCTTTGTTCACAGTATTACATAAAGAAGATTAAAGACGAGAAACAAGCTGCTTAAACACTGTAAACTAATTAGTTCTACGAATTGTTTTCCCGAGGTTCATGAGATATGAAACATTGGCACTAGTGCGTGAAATACACTCTGCCTCAGTGCTCTTTTCAATTTATTTTTCTGTTAGTGTCATATGTATATAAAAAAAGAGCAGCCAAAAAGAAAGAGGTTACAGAGGGAGACCAAAGCCTGTCAGATGATTGAGGCTGACATTTTGTCATCTTAAGCCTGGCGCGGGAGGGACCTCCTCTAATACCCTGTATAAATACCAGCTTCATTTTCTGCCATCACAGGCTACATTGCGCAAATGATGTCATGACAAGGCCCAGAGGAATTCCTGCTGCTGTTCCCGAGCACTCTGGCAGCTCCCACCGCGGTTAGGCCCCATTCAGCGGATGCAGCCTTAATGTGTTTCCCAGGAGCTGGGTCTTTTCTGAGAGCAGGCTAGGCAGACCCAGAGTCAGGGCGGGGCACCTGCCATGCTCAACTTCTGATGCCCTCGTTCCAACAGGAGATTTACTGCTTTCTTGTCCTAACATCACATGTTTTCTGGGTGGAGGACCAGCCAAGACTAAATTGTTATTGCCCAAATAACAGATAAGTATATTTATTTAATGTAGACTAGAATAGTAAGCTTTTCTTTTTCTTAATGTGGCACATTTTATCTTTTTTTTCAGAAATGTATCTTGGCTTAGAAATATGTTTTTAAGAGAGTAGGTGAACTCTGCTGGAGCTCTGACTGGCTGTCATCTCTTTTCTGTCACTTCCAGTGTATGCTGTCACCCAAACAGGGAGCATCCTTGCTTCCTCCCAAAAGCATTCGTGGGTTTCTTAGAATGAATCGGGACTTTCTCTATATTCTCAGAGAAGCAGGTATAATATGTTAAAATTCAACTGATAAAATTTAAAGATCAATTGGGCTTTATGCAACAATTCATGAATCAGGCAGCATCCCCGCTAGCAAATAAAAAGGAGGTCCAAGGAGCTGAACAAAATGGGAGAACTTTATAGGCAGACGGGGACAAAGACAAGGAAAGAACAGATCAGCTCATCTTTCTTTGGGGGATGGAAGGGGTCTATCAGGTGGATTACTTTACTGCTGCTGACCAGGAAATTCCAGATGGGCTGGTTTAAGATCACATTTCTGGGAGAGGTTGAAACTGCACTTAGGTTAGGTATAAGTCTTGGTTTGGTGATGTGGGCTTAGCACAAGTGACTCCATTTGGGGCTTGTTGTGTTTTCTTTTTCTTTCTTTCTTTCTTTCTTTCTTTCTTTCTTTCTTTCTTTCTTTCTT
>NW_024426663.1:4991695-5018446 GCF_017311325.1 Ursus maritimus
TGGTGTCTGACTTCTATGTCATAGCCACGGCAGCTTAGCAGTTAAGTAGCTTTCTAGACTAGGACGGCACAGACAGGGGTCGTTTCTCTTCAAAGTCATACTCGATGAGCCATATTTTAAGATACAACTTTCCCGGATTAGGGTTTCTGTATTTCCTTGATTTTCCCCCCAACTAATTTGTGCATACCTGTATCCATTTCCATTCACTGGGTTTAGGTCATGAGGGCCCTTAAATCATGTTCTTGCAGCGGGCTGTAAAAATACCTGAGGGGAGATTCAGTGGGGCTCTGTTCTTTAAGGGACCCAATACTCTGTTTCAGGCAAGGCAAAGATTGCCTTGTCATCATCCAGGATGTGAGAAAGAGACAACAGCCTTGATGTGACTTACAGCCAGGATTCAGGAAGATGTGCAGAGTGCAGGAAAAGCCAGCATGCCATGAGGTGTGGTTGAAAACTGTAAATATAATTAAGCCAGGTGGATTCCATGACAACAAAGAGGATTAGGGCTTGGGTGGATCTGGTAGACCATTGAGACCTATGTGAATAGATGTCAATTTATTTATATCCCTTCTCCCCAGGGAAAAACAACAACAACAACATAGTTTGATGTCTAAATGAAGTAATCTCTAGAAAGAAAACGGAGATTATATTTGTTAAACTGTATAAAAAAATCAGAAGATAATATGGCTTTGTTCACAGTATTACATAAAGAAGATTAAAGACGAGAAACAAGCTGCTTAAACACTGTAAACTAATTAGTTCTACGAATTGTTTTCCCGAGGTTCATGAGATATGAAACATTGGCACTAGTGCGTGAAATACACTCTGCCTCAGTGCTCTTTTCAATTTATTTTTCTGTTAGTGTCATATGTATATAAAAAAAGAGCAGCCAAAAAGAAAGAGGTTACAGAGGGAGACCAAAGCCTGTCAGATGATTGAGGCTGACATTTTGTCATCTTAAGCCTGGCGCGGGAGGGACCTCCTCTAATACCCTGTATAAATACCAGCTTCATTTTCTGCCATCACAGGCTACATTGCGCAAATGATGTCATGACAAGGCCCAGAGGAATTCCTGCTGCTGTTCCCGAGCACTCTGGCAGCTCCCACCGCGGTTAGGCCCCATTCAGCGGATGCAGCCTTAATGTGTTTCCCAGGAGCTGGGTCTTTTCTGAGAGCAGGCTAGGCAGACCCAGAGTCAGGGCGGGGCACCTGCCATGCTCAACTTCTGATGCCCTCGTTCCAACAGGAGATTTACTGCTTTCTTGTCCTAACATCACATGTTTTCTGGGTGGAGGACCAGCCAAGACTAAATTGTTATTGCCCAAATAACAGATAAGTATATTTATTTAATGTAGACTAGAATAGTAAGCTTTTCTTTTTCTTAATGTGGCACATTTTATCTTTTTTTTCAGAAATGTATCTTGGCTTAGAAATATGTTTTTAAGAGAGTAGGTGAACTCTGCTGGAGCTCTGACTGGCTGTCATCTCTTTTCTGTCACTTCCAGTGTATGCTGTCACCCAAACAGGGAGCATCCTTGCTTCCTCCCAAAAGCATTCGTGGGTTTCTTAGAATGAATCGGGACTTTCTCTATATTCTCAGAGAAGCAGGTATAATATGTTAAAATTCAACTGATAAAATTTAAAGATCAATTGGGCTTTATGCAACAATTCATGAATCAGGCAGCATCCCCGCTAGCAAATAAAAAGGAGGTCCAAGGAGCTGAACAAAATGGGAGAACTTTATAGGCAGACGGGGACAAAGACAAGGAAAGAACAGATCAGCTCATCTTTCTTTGGGGGATGGAAGGGGTCTATCAGGTGGATTACTTTACTGCTGCTGACCAGGAAATTCCAGATGGGCTGGTTTAAGATCACATTTCTGGGAGAGGTTGAAACTGCACTTAGGTTAGGTATAAGTCTTGGTTTGGTGATGTGGGCTTAGCACAAGTGACTCCATTTGGGGCTTGTTGTGTTTTCTTTTTCTTTCTTTCTTTCTTTCTTTCTTTCTTTCTTTCTTTCTTTCTTTCTTAACAAAAACTATGCATAAAGATAACATCCTCTTCCTTTTTATTTTATCATCAAACTTCTGAAAGGCACACTTGCTAGTACTATTGTCTCTTCCTCACTGCATTCTGGCCCAGCCCTGGGGAGAAGGCTGTCTCCAAAGTAACTGATAACATCTTTATTATCAGATCCATTGATCTCAGTTCTCCTTGAGCCAAGTTGTCACCCGCACCCCACTCCATCATTCAGTATGTAACACGTTTATCTTCTCCCTCTTTGAAACTTGTGAATCCAGGAAAGCCACAGCATTTCCTTACTTACAGTTGGACACTTCTCGGTCCTTATTCCTTGCTTTTGCCTCTCAGCAACTGCTAACTCCCTGTTGCCTGCTGCTCCTCTCTTAGTTCTGTGTTGCTGTTTTATCCCTAGGTTCTAGAACACTGCTGCTGTGTAGTAGGAGCTCAATAAATACATGGTGACTTAAGTGCATGACTCTCCAGGATGGCCCCCATCAGCTCCTCAGACTCAAGAAGGCTGTCACCACACCTACTTCTCTTGTCTGCCCAACCGACTTTTCATTTGGTTCTGTCTTTTGGGGCCATGTTGCCTCCTTCCTTTGATTCAGATTTCAGTCATTTTGAAGTTCTCCTCTCTGCTTGCTTCCCAGCAGTCACCCAGCCTGGCAGGTGGGCTTCCCCAGTCTCTCAACCCTCACCAGGCCTTTGTGCAAACCCGCAACTGGTCTTCCCTTGACTACTTACTTCAGGAATCTTTCCCCAGACTGTGCTGTCAGAATTACTTTCCCAGCCACAAACCTGAATATTTTGAAAAGCGTAAGATCACTTCCTGTCATAACAGAGTCAAGCTGGTTCATGATTCATGGCGGCCAAAGCTCCTTGCAGTCTGGCCCTTATTTCTCTGTCTCACTTCACTCTCCACCCTCTGTCTCCTCCCATTCAGACCCAGTCTTCCCAGAGGCCCAGCAAGTGGGTTCTGTTTTAATTGTGGCTTCTTCTGAGAAGGTCCTCATGAAGCTCTCTTTTAAGGCTTTGTTGGACTTTTATGCTTTTCCCTTTCCTGTCGAAGGGAACCAGGTATTCATATAACTGGTTTATCGAACACCTGCTCTTTCTCACTCAGAAGCTTTGAAGGGCAGAATCTGTGTCCTTAGTCTTAATATCCATCATACAATACCTTGGGTGTTGCTTTATGTATAACCTGGTGCATTACATTTAAAAAAATTAAATTCTAGCCCTTATTATAGTCTACCATATTTTATAGTTGAAATGTGACAATTGACATTAAACTCCTTAGAAACACAGAGCATCTCTGATACATCTTTGTACCATTTCAGAAGGCAAGAAGTACGTTCACACAAAAGTGGTTGAATTTAATTTTAAATACAAAGAGTGAATGTTGCGTGTATAGAAATGCAGACAGTTCTAGCAATATGTTGATTTATGGAAAAATAATTTGAGCATTAGTGTACATTTCATTAAATAATCAAACCAAAATAGTAGTCATGTGGGCTTTTCCAATTTCACTAGAGACTTGTGTCTCTGAAGCATATCTGTAGGGCGCTTTGGACATGGAAATATGTATTACTCTATATTTTCTAGTAACTTTAAAAAACTGATCTAAGCATGCACTTGTAGGTTTTCGTCATCACACTGGAGAATTAAATCAGTACTATTTCAGTTCTCTGGAAATCGTATTTCCTTTATCTTGTGTTTCAAAATAAATTGGTATGCATTTTTTCCCATTACTTTAAGATAGTATGCAACCTAAGAATGAGGACTCTGGAATCAGATTATCTGAGACTTCGTTTCCTTATCTATAAGATGGGGACAGTAATGATTTTACTGCATCAGGATGCTATGGAGATTTAGGATAGTACCTGTAAGCTCTTGGAGGAGTGTCTAGTACACACGCGCTCAGTGTATGTTAGGTAATATTATTTTTCTGCTTTAATTGGGATTTCTGTAGGGACAGAGCTGTGTATTTGGTGGGGGAAACCTCTGAAGAGAAGTCTCATGGACTTTCTGGTGCTTTCTAGTTCATGAACAACAGTGGCAGTGAGTGACCCCGTAGAAAACTTAAGTCTCCTGGAGCGTCGAAGTCCCGTGGTGACAGTGAATCACTTTCTATCCTGAATAAGAATAGCTACAATTTAGGATTTTTTGAATGTGTTTTCGTTTATTGAGGTCAGTGCATTTGTGTCGAACAACTGAAATCTGACAAGAAAAATCAAGGGTAGCCTGGGCTCTGCTCAATTATTACTCTGATCGGATTTTAATTAGCACCAGATGTAGAAGGAAGTGCTATTTTTATTATCCATTACCATGCATTTGCTTACATATTTACCCTGGGGTTAGAGGCGTTTTATTAATTAATTTTGTTGGCAACCAAGACAATAGTTTTGACTTCTGAATTGAAAGTTGCCAACCTGTTTAAACACTAATAACCGTCATAAAAAATGAGCAGTGCTATTTACTAAGGATAAACAAATCTCTACAAAGTAGAGTAATTCATTGTTAAGATGAGGTCATTAGCCTTACCTTTTATTTACAGTGTTATTTCAGATCCTGTCACTTACAAATTATTTTAATTGAAATTAAAATTGCTTTCTTTAATTTAAGGCATTTTTCGGCTTTATTGAAGTGTAATTGGCAGAATTGTAAGATATTTCAAGTATACAGTGTGATGATTTGAGTCCTTTTCAGCGATATGAATTGTCAACGTGTACTGGCATCTCTTTCAGTATAGTATACCTTTGTGACGGAAAGATGAGCATTGCTGAATTATATTTTTGGAGCAGCCTCAGAGAAGTATAAAAACTTCATAAATAAAATGAAAGTTTCGTTTTAGGAAGCAGACTAATGAAGTATGAACGAGTCTAATGGCAACAGTAAATGGAAGCATGACAAAAGTTCAGTCCTTTTACAAAAATAATTAAATACTAAGGGACTTCTGTTGGTTCCAGGAGTAAACTCAGGTGACCCTGTCTTATTCATTAAGACTGATGAGCTCTGGTTGGTATGTTTATTCCTTTGCCCCTGCCACTTTTCAGCATTTTTTACTTGCTGTCTAGAAGTTTGCAACTTTCATGCTGTATATTTTTTCCTGTCTGACTTTTATGACTTCCCCCATAAAATGTATTGGTTGTCTGAGTCTCACAAATCCTAAACTACTTAATGGCTGTGGCTGCACCCATTATGCTGTGCTGTGTGTTTGTGTGTTTTTTCCCAGACATCTGTGTAGATAGCTTCTGAAATTTACAAAACCTTTGTAACTAATCCCAGAGGTTGACCTGAGCAGGGGCAGTGTTTGTTGCTGCTAATTACACAGTGCAAACCTTTGGGAAATAGGCCCTTTGTTAATGATGAATTTGAGCAAGCAACTCAACATTCCTGAATAATGCTGAGAATATTACTGGCCTAGGTCTTTATGCCTGTAGATCCTCTGCCTGCCTCTTCTTTCTCTGTGGACGTCTGGCCACTGTGCTTGATATGCATATTAATTGCTAGATGAGGAAGAGAAGCAAGGAGCTTTCTTTGGCAACAGGGTGTAACAAACAGCTGTGTGATGAGGCACATGTGGATTATTAGGTATGACATAATGAGTAGTATTTCTATCATGGCATTATATATCTGTCAGGGTTTTTTTTTTTTTTTTTTTTTTTTTTTTTTTTTTTTTTTTTTTTTTTTTTTTTTTTTTTTTTTTTTTTTGTCAGACTTTATCCTTCCTTGGGCTTGAAAACCTGCTCCTATATTGCAGTGGTTATTACTAAAAATGGCCAGAAATCCCACTGCTACCAATCAGTTATGCTACCTCTAAATATCAGCTGATGATTGATAGCTTGTTAAAGTGAATTTCAAAACCAAGGGGAACTCTCTTTAGAGTAGGTATGTATTTGATTTAGGGTGTATTGATTTGCATAATTTAGCAAATAAAGTACTATATAATTAAAGATGTGGAGACATTTACTCTTACCTAAATTAAAAAAAAAATGCCATTCATATATGGTGACCTAATTAGTCACATAAGAACCATCCTGTAAAAAGGAAAGCGTTCAGGTAGAGATTAGTTAAGCTGCACCATGAGACACCTTTCATCTGATGGGTTGGTTATTACTATCAGGTCCACCCAAAAGAAAGTAGGATTAGATAGAGAAATTTAAAAAAAAATTATGTGTATCACCAAAGACACCTGAAAAACAAAGAAATGTTAAGAAATGCAATGCAGTTGCCAGAGATTCTTTCACAATTACAAATAGAATATAAGACATTTTCTAGAGCAGTAATACCTCTAGAAATAAAGGTATAAAATATTACCTCTAGTAATAAAGAAAAGCCTTTTCCTACATCTGCCCTTTCTGCTTTTAGTCCCACATGCAATTTTAGGTGTAGATTTGCACCGGTAGACAGCCCACAAAGATAAAGGTTTCTCCAGATGTAACTCAGTTGATTGCTTAGCTCAAAAGATTCCAGATTATCTCATCTATTTTAGAAGAAGAGAAAGCCTTAAGATAGGTACAAAAATATCTTTATTTTACTATTATTATTATGTTTAGTAACATGTATGTATTGACCTATTAACTTTCTCTTCTTACCAACATTCTTACCAAGAAAAACTTGATTAATAAGCTAGTAACCTCCCTTCTGAAACTGTGTGATACATTGTGTTTCCTGTTTTGTTTCAGCCACTTGCAAGCTCAGCTAGGTTTTATGTCTGGTTGCCATGCAGCTTCTCCTGTTCACTACTACAGGCCAGCAACACCTAGGCCACAGTAATACTTGCTCAAGAAATAGACACTCAGCCAGCGAATGTATGACTCACAGTCATTTTTCATTATAAATAATTTCCCATCCCCTTGTACTTGGCTTTTTGTCTTTGAGTTGTCTAAGGTTTAATGGTTTCATTAGGTCTGATTCTTAGTTGTGAACCATATTAAATCATTTTGTGAAGGACTCAGGATATAATAATAAACATGGAAAGAATATGCCTCTGTTACATGGTAATAACATGGTTTGGATGTTTCTTTGTTAGTGTGTGTGAGAGAGAGAGAGAGACAGAGAGGGAGAAAATAAACATTTTTTAAAGCAGCTAAATGGACTAAGAATAAAATATTTAGAGAGTTAGAGTAAAAAAAGAAAAATCCTGACACTGAAGATTCTAAAAATTGGACTAGATGAAAAGGTAATGAAGTATTCCGCTCAAAAAAATTCTATTCAGATATTCTCCTTGTACTGGTCATTTCTGTTTATTTTGTAGTTAACTAAAGCAGAGGGGAGACGCAGCAGGAGTAGACGGGTCTGCTTTGAAACTCCGAACAAGCCAGTTGATGGCTTTGTTTATCAGTAAAACAGCCCTGGATCCCTTCATGAGGGAGCTAGGAAAATAGAGACTTGTGAAGGTTTACATATTTTCATTCTAAGTTATGTACTCTATCTTGCTCTCACGAGTGTAGTTCCTCAAAAACTCTCAAGCTGCCCTGATATCTCCCATCTCATGTTTTATTGATTTTCAAACTATACCATTTCAGACAGGTGCCACGCTGTGAAAAACATGAACGCAGTTTGAAATTCACTCTTGTAAAATATTTCGACATTAGACATTTTAAAGGATCTGCAAAGTGTTGATATTAATTAATGCATCCCATTGCTTCAGAAACTCTTCAGCCTGGGCATTTTGAGACTCTAAAGTACTGTAATCTCAAGTAGAAGAATCCGAAGAGCTTTCTTACTTTGGGGTGTTATAAGTGGGGCGTCCTCATGAGAAATACGTAATGAGGTTGTGGATACCCTAGGCAAATCTATCTTCAGATGAAAAAGTCTTTGGCAAGGTTATAGTGTTGTTGACATAGGCCTTGAGCAGCCCTAAAAATTACACTGGCTTTCAGGCTCTGTTCCCCTTTTAGCAATGCAGCAGATTAAAATAACTTCTGAAACCCTTTGAAAATATGGTGCTGCCGAAAGCCTTGAAATCTCTTGACATTTGTCTCCCAGGATCCTCACCAAATCCTTTGACATGGACAGGAGTGGCATTTTGTTTCTCTGGAGTTTCTTGGAAAGTTCACGTAAGCCACCATCCTCCTCCAGAAACCTCTCGTTTCCTGTGCCAAATTTTCCTAGGGCGTTCCTGAGCCCTGCACACCATCTGCTGCCTCGCGCTCAGCTGGCTAAGGTCAGCGATACTGAGCTGGCTAAGTGTGAAGTGTATGAGGTGACTAGGCACCTCACAAGAGCGAGGTGAGGTTACACCAGCACCTGTCTGAGAAGATCGCAGGTGTTAACGCACAGAGGCAAATTAATTATTAACATTGAATACTGTGTAACTTTCAGGAAGAGAAAAGGATTGTTTATTCACCCTGCCACTGTGACACCTTTGTGCGACAGGGAACGTGTTACAAATGCCACAGGTAGTAACTTGAGGGTATGTCCTTCGACAGCTTCTTTCCCAGTCAAGTAAACATCTTCGCCCAGAAGTTCATTTTGTTAGGTGGAGTCGTAGTGCAGAAGAAGGAAGTTGCTTCTCTTCACAATCACGGTCTTAACATTGGGGCAGAATTCTTGTAACAGACCTTGCTTTTTATGGAAATTTAATAGCCCAGGAACGCTTGTAGCCTGGACAGTTATGAGTTGCCATAATTTGTCCTTTCACTTACAATGGCTTTAGATGGTCACACAACTATTTTATCAGCATGGTTTTTCCTTGTCCCCTCCCACTGCCAGGTCAGTCAGCATCGTTCCGGAACAATTGCTGGCCTGCCCTGTCTTAAGACTGAGTGACTCTTGGCTGGGGCAGAGCGGCCTAATATCAGTAATTTACACTCCAAAACAGATTTAATAAGATTAAAGGGCTGGTCCCTCTGTTAGCCAACATTTGATACCCAGAGGCCTGGCACCTTATAACAAAGTTAGGGGCCTAGAGATGTGCTCTCCAACATGTTAAAGCCATCCTGGGATGCTATGGTATCGGTGAGAAAATGGCAGTAGAGCACTCCTCGTTGCCAGTGCAAAGATGGATGGTTGCATGGTAACACCTTCCTGTATTGTATTAGTCATGCTTGTAGGAAAACTCAACAAGGGTTGCTGATCCTTTGGGGGAATTTTTACATTCAAAATTGGAATTCAGACTGTCTGAAATCCTTGAAAACTCTATTCCGGCTGTTCTTTGCTGATGAATATTTCTTTAAGTAGAAGACAATCTATAAAATGTTATTGATTACATGGCAAATCCTGAGAAGTGACAAAGAGGTTCTTCTGCAGGGGATACAGCCTTCCTGCGGAAGGATGGAGGCTGCAACCAGGCACGTATCCCCGTCAGGCCTGCTGTCCAAACGGTACTGTCAGGGCAACATAGACTAGGAACCCAACGGAAAGGGATGGCAGAATATTTCCATGGATGAAGAAGACAGAACCAATGATGCCATGTCTTCTAATTTTTCATAAGAAGGCAGAAATGCATACTTTTATATGAAATCTTTGGATTTCTAAATATTGATCCTGATTACCCCGAAGAAGCCCTGTGCTGGCCTGAACTTCCACATACAGAGTGGAAATTCGTCCATAGGCCACTGGTTTATAATCCTGTACAGAGATTCATGTATAAGCCTTGATGGTGGTGTATTTGACTCTGTTGATATTAAAGTCAAATGAAGATACCATTGTTAATAACACTGAATCAAAACATGTGCTGGAGCTGGAGGAGTGTGTCAGGATATGACATCCATCCCACAGCAAATTATAGATAATGGTATTTTCAGATTTATGGAGCTTTGAGAATTGGGGCGATCATAACTACAGCTCTTGACCGTGGGCATAGCTCTTGCAGCCTCTGTTGTATGCCGTGTGTGGTTAACATTAACACAAGACAGCATCCTAGTATAACTGTGAGAAGACAGCCTGTTTGTCACAGGTGAGGACACCTAGCTCTTCTCAGTGTATGTATGCAAAGCAGAAGCAGCGGAATCCGGTGGAATCTGTGAGAAGCTGGCTGCTACCATTTTGGTGAATTTAAGAATGGTATCAGCAGAGAGGATGACCAAAAGAAATACTTTACAGACTCAAATTCTACTAACTTCAGTAGGGCCAGACTGCTTAAAAAACAGGCCTGGAGTGCGACGTTTGGGAATGATGGGGTTTTCTGAAACCAGCATTTGAGATACATGGAGTGTCAGTTCTAGAAACAAAGTTTCAAAGTGTCAGCTGTACAAAGGCTACAGCTTCAAACACAGCACTCCCCGAGCTAGATCTCCCTCCATCAGTAACAACATCTTGGAAGGGGCAGAGTTGTTTGCAGAAAAAGAGTGGTCAGGGTCTTTGGAATGAATGTGAGCATCCCTGCACGGTAATAAAGAGTTCAAGCAGGTGGTGAGGGCAGGGGTGCACGGGGCTCCATTTACAGTGTTGAGATTCCTGCAGGGGCTAAGAATATCAAAGGTTTATTCAGATATCCTTCAGCCCTTTCATCAGCTCGGCATTTGCATCCCTTGGTCTTACCAGCTTGATTTCAGCAGTGAGTCCGCTCCGATGACTGTGGCTCCTGTTACTGATTGCTATCTGCTTGTCATTCCAGCCCTCTTACCTCCCACGTGAGCTGTACCTTTTTGGTGCAAATACGCGCCAGGGCTCGCGTGGCTTGCTCTCTGCGCTGCAGATGTCTCTAATTAACTTGATTGAGACAGGTCCGTGGGATCCTGTTACACAGTCTGACAAATCCCCCTGTCCTGGGAGGCACTGTCCCTTCACCTGATGCATGCTTGCTCATGTCCTTCGGGTGGAGTTTATGACGGGCCAGTCTTGGAGTGCCCGTGCTTTCAGTGTGAGACCTGTGGGGTGCTGATGGTTGCTAACGAAGAACCAGGAAGGTAAACATCGTCTCATGCTCTCCTTCAGGTTCTGAGGGGGAAAAAAAATCTCAAGGGGTCTTTTAACTTCTAGTGTTTTAACACTGAAAAGATTACAATTTTTATAATTTCTAATACTATTGATGTTATTATTTTCAATAGCTGAGAGAAACATGGTCTTAACTCATTGCAAGCACTGACCCTTCGGTGACTATTGAGAGAGAGTGATAAAACATATACGAACACCAGTGTTTGGAAGTAACTGGGTTGACTGAGATCTGCAAGATGTCCAATTACTGTGGGTGAAACTAGCCCCAAGCACTATAAAGATGGGATTTGTGTTTATTTCTTTCAACATCTACATTTATTCTTGTTTTTCTGGGTCATAAATTATTAAATTACATTTTATATTTTGTGTGTATGGTTTTGTGCATGTGTGTTTGTGTTTTCTATGAATAGCTATAGCTTTTTCTATAGTTTCTAGAACTTTTGTTTATTAGCCCAGAGTTAGGGCTATTTATTTTGACTTTCTGCAAGGATACCGTATAGCAGTTATTTCTAAAATATCCTGACAAAGAAACACTTACTAAATGTTGAAAGAAACAATAAAGCAATCTTTTATATATAAAAACTACTTTACGTGTAATATTAATGACTTCATTATTCCCTGTAGATACAATGAGAAGCTGTGAAAGTAAATACTGAATTCTTTGGTTTTTAAATTCTGTTTTCAGTGGTTACCATTTACATCGAAACTGATCACCAAGTACATTTTAATAGAAGGCGTGCTGTCCTGATTCATGACAATTCTTGGTCTAGCACCCCTAAGAGACATGGCCTCGCCTTACCCATAATTCGCAAGTGGACTAATAGTACAAGTGGTTCATTACCAGTTTGTTCAGTTGAGGACTACGATTTCTATCCTCAGTGACTAGCATGAACTTGTCAACTACATAGCCTAACATGAAGTATGAAGAGAAGATGGCGACATGATCCTTATTGATGCCAAGGAATGTGGGGTGTAGTTGGGACCATGCCCCGGATTTAGAAGATAATCTCTATAAATACATGTTTCCCGTGTAATAATGTTCTCAGTCCTGTTGGCTCTCAGAAAGGGAAGTGTTCTTTGTGGGCTCTGGAGGTGGTGAAAGCTTTATAGAGGAGCTTAGCCACTGAAAAAAAGCCCAGGGGAACAGTAAGGGAATTGGAGGCAAAGAAAGAATCAACAGAGGCCTGAAGGTAGGAGTTCGCAGGGTGGGCAAGAAGACCAGGTGGACAGAGGAGTCCTGGGAGTTGAGGTTGGAAAGGTGCTCACCCACGGAGCCTGTGAAGGACCAAGCAGGAGTTAGATTTGCTTTTACAGAATAGGGAGTTGTTGGGGTTCTTCATCTGGGCTGTCCTGACGAACTGGGAGACGAGGACAGAGAAGGAAACGGGAGCTGGCTGGAAGGTGAGAGCGCTATCCACACACGCGACGGCAAGGCCTGTGTGAACCTGCCGTGTTAGAATGGCCTCTGAGAGCTCTGAGCAAGGTAGTGAAGAAGGAAATCTGTTATTATTATAAATTTGTTAACAGATGAGCTTGTGTTGAAGGAAAGAGAACAATAAGTAAATAAATAAGACCTCTTTCCCCTGATTTCATTTTGCCATTCTTCTTGTGGACAAGCCCACCAGAAAGTAGGGAATAGAGAAGTGAAATTTCAAAAACTAAATTTTATCCATTACTAGTAATGTTAATCTTTGATGAATGGAAGGGGAGAAGTATTTATGGATTGTTGAAGGGACTGCTAAAATCGAAGTTTGTTACAGAATTGAGAGGCACATTTTAAACCTCCATCTATGCATCATTAGGAGAAAACATTAGCAATTGACTGATTCTATCAGCTTCTCTGTTTAGTTCTCCAATTTTAATCAAATAAGACTGAGACAGGCATTAATGGTTTATCTGCTATTATACCGCGCTCTCTGGTCAAGTCTCCATGCTGACATGCATATGGTAATTGGAGATTAGTCATTTCCTGGGATACACTTCATCGTCCTTAGAAGCCATACAATGATGAGTGCGTGTCATTTGCTTTGGGTCCTGCTGGGAGGCTTCAAACGGCATCTCTGGCTATTCAGATAAGCCTTGTTCGGGACTATATGGCAGCCCCAAGAGCAGCAAGGTCGTGGTCCCAGGACTCCCACCGCAGCCATTTTTCAGGAACAAAAGCGACGGCCAGAGAGAGAGAGAGAGAGAGAGAGAGACAGCTTGCGTTGGCACCGATGGGGTTATCCTGGTAGGGAAGGAGAGGCTCCTCCAGCTGGAGGTGCGCTTCTGAGTTTCAGAGCCCCTCCTAATGAATTTTAGACTGAGAATCTCATTCTCTTAGAACTATCACTTGAGAATCAGAGTAATTATTTCCTATTGCCCTTTGTGGAATACAGTTATAATTGCATTACTGTTAACGGTGTTCGCATTAACACTTAATTGTTAATGTCCTCCTAATTTGGAGGAAATCATCACCTCTTCATATTTCATTGCCAGAAAGAGTTGTTAAACTCAGAGAGGATAATTTGAAGCTTCTAAATGGAGAAACAAGAAAAGATGCTAGAATTCAGAGGCAGAATTTGTAGAACGACTTCTCTTTCTGGGGTTTGTGTGCGCCTATGTTTGTTAGCTTTTAAGGTAGTACACATCTGCCACTTTTGGGGGTTAAGCCGCAAGGCATAGTGGATCCCTGGAAGTAACAGGGATTCCTGCGTGGCATGGAAACGGCTCCGGGGTTCATGGGAGGAAAAGGGCAGTAACGTTCTCTCATAGCTGACATCCTGTTTGAGTGTTGAAAGACACATTAACAAGAAAAGAAAGACGCCACTGTGACAAGGTCAGTCAGACAGTGGTGGGCTACAGGCCTTGACTTTCAGATCATTGTTACCATCTTCCTTTACAATATACTGAACTGCCTGTTGTTCACAGCCACGCGGTTCCCTGGCTTAGCTCCACAGCAGGAAACTGAAATATTTTGAGAAGTCTTTATTCAGGCTTGAAGGAAAAAAAAAAAAAAAACTGAGAGAAAGAGGAAATACCAGAATTATGTCAATCTTTGAATCTGTTATAGGAAATATCGTCTGGGGCATTGGATGGTGTATTTTCATTTGAACATAGGACGGGCACCTCTATGACTCTGGTTTGGAAAAAACTTTTTTAGGGTCTGGAAGGAGGAATCACGGGCCGCCTGGATGTTGGACCTGTAAGTCCCACACAGCCTGGCGCTCGATGTCATGGTAATAACTTTTGAACAACGGGTCCCATGTTTCATTTTGCCCTGGGCCCCACAAATTGTGTAGTGGGTCCTGCTGAGCACAGTGAGTGTGGTTTGAATTTCACCAAGCGTACTGGAAGCCTGATTCTCTTCAACCACCCCTAAGTAATTAAATTTTGTACTCTTATCAACACACAAACTGGTTTGACAACATTGCAGGCTTGTTCCTTTAAAAAAAAAAAAAAAACTCATTTAGTTAAGTAGTCGTATTTCCTAGTGTTTACATGATGCCAAATAACATGTTTGACCTAATTTGGTTTTTTTTGACTTTTCAACTCAGTATTACTGTATCCAATGTAGGCTGTGCATTTACACTGAAGTAGAAAGGATTAATGAAGAGTGTAGTTTCAGAAGCTTTAATGTACATTTCAACCAAAGAACCATTAAAGCTGGTGGAATACCAAACCTGGTGAGGGTTCAGCACACACCTTGGGGCGCATTCCTTAATTTCTACAGGTGGGATTGCTTAGACCTGGAAGATTTCAAAAGCACATTCTAAGGGAGGTCACCTGGCAGGGGTACAGAGCAGAATGGACCTTTACCCGTTCCTCTTGGCCGGGCTTGATTTCTTATCAAGTTATGCACTGACAAGTGAGGAACGACTCCATTCATTTTGTTTTGCTCTGTGACTCATTAGCTTTATTTCTTATAAACACCCTTCCCTCCCAAGTACAATCTCAAAAGTTCTGTCATTAAAGGCAATTTTGTTTTTCCTGCCTAAGGGAGACTGTTTTCAACAAAATATGTGCATTTTGACAATGTGCGCCTTGCCCATTTAAAGCTGTAAGTATAATTTCTTTTTTATTGGGTGATAAACTTTCTTTCTGACAAAACAAAGGACAGTCGGGATTTCTTCCCTTTTAAAAAACTGTGATTTCGCATTTCTTTACACATGTTTTAAAGCACATTTTATATAACTCTGCTTTTAAAAAAAGTTATATGGCTTTGTGTATTATCAGTTCTACAAAGATGTCAGTGCTGTTGAGCATTAAATGAAGCATAAATAGGTCATGAAAGGAACAAAATGCTGCGTTGCATTTCAAAATTTGGATTTAAATGTTTCATTCCTATGACTATAGCATGGTTATGAATTTCCTGTAAAAAAACGAAAACCTGAGGTTGACATCAGGGATGTATGTCTGCAAACATAAGTTAGTTACTTTTCTGATTATTTTTCATCTGCCTTGCAAAGAAAAGGACTTTGGCAGTGGGTCACGCTCTGGGAAAGCCAACGTGATGGCATTTCGGTGCCCTGCCTCTGGTTCCCGCTGCCGTTAATGCTCAGTGCTGGCCTTTCCTTCTGGTTCTCACTCTTGGATTTTACTTCTGGGTCAGTAAAGTCAAAAGATAAAGCCGCCTTACGAACAGGCTATGACACGGGGTTTCCCCACCTACCGTCATCCATGTGCCACCTTCAAAATGTTCGCTACATGTGTGTATTGCCAGGATTTACTTACTATGTATTTTTAAATAGACGCTGATATTTTTTACCTAACGGTTTTCTGTGGGAATTGCATATCCTCCTAAGCATCCCTTTGCCATGAATAATATTACTTGAGGTAAGTAAGCAGACAGAGCTCTACTCCTCAAGCCTACTTTCTCTTTGTTAAAAGTAGAGATTAGCCAGTGTGAGAGAGTTGTTAAGGCTCTGTTAGCACCATACTGAGATTTTCTCCTTGACTACTTTGAAAGAGGGTTCATACGGGAGTGATTTTCTTATTATATGATTCATTGTTTGTTAGTGCTCTATCTACGTATCACCTGCGGTTCTATCTACGTATCACCTGCGGTTCTCATACTACTGCTAGAGGTCTAGACCGTTCACTTTGAAAATACTGCCTCCAGTGATCAGATCTGATGGATGCTGAGAGGGCCCCTCACTTGTCGTGTTGTCTCCGATTCCACCGTTATAATCATTCCTTTAGATTTATGTTTCGATTTTGTTCAGTAATTACCTATTTAAATGTAAATTGCTCTGTAACCTCTTAGTAGTCTTCTAAAGATTGGTTTTCCTTATTAAGACTAAGGCTCCAAAGAAGGACACAGGCTAGGGATCTGGTCTGTACAGGAATAAAAGAAAGACTCGAGACAAACATATACTCTTCGCAATGAATGTAGGGCTGTGGTTTCTTCTTAGGTATCTCTCTCATCCTGGGAAAGTCTCACCTGTGTCCCCCGACTCCAGCTGTCACACTTTTACACGCCTGGGCTCAAGTGCCAACATGTCTGCCCCTTCCCTAGTAGCCTACCCCACACGTCGATGGCTCTGCGCCTCTTGCTTGCAGAAGTCCCTACGCTGATCGGCACGGTAGCCAGCTGTGAGCTTGCCTTGTCTCCTCGAGGAGACACCCGGGAAGTGGTATATGAACAGGGGAACTGACTTCACTGACGGTGACAGAAATGAGGAAAGGCGAGTGTCACAGAGCAAGTTTTGCTAAGTTGATTTTGCAAGAATATTCCTGATGCAACACAGCTGGGAAGGGTAGCATTCCATTCACCCAAATTAGGCCCAGTGACATCAGCTGTGTGCCTGTGTATGATTCATGAAAAAAGGCAGACGCTGAGGCTTGCTGAGGTGTGGGAGGCAGGAAGGGATTTCGGGACAGAGAAACGGTTTCCATCGTTTCAGCTCTGATGCCCAGCTCCGCTTGAGTTATTTTTCTCCAAGCCCAGCTGACCGGCTAGAATACGTGGACAGGGAGGGTAAAGTATTATCTCTGCAAAGCATAGCAGTGACTCAGCATCTAATACCTGCTCCTTTGACACAGACTATGGCTTAACACGATTTATGAGCCATTCATTGTCTCTGAGTCTACAGTGGAATTTTGGTGTCCTAGTGAAACAGGGGTAGTGCAAGGATGAACTCTTCTAGCAAAGGGAGGCATATCCTAATACCTGGGGCACCGTCTCTGGAATCACGGGGCCATGAAAAGTGCTTTGGAGTCAGAAATACCTGGGGTCGAATCCCTGTCCTGCACTTACGAGCTGGTGACTCGGTGTGAGTTAGCCTCCTAACGCTCCAGACTTTCTCAGGGAAGCTGGAGGTGACAGTGAGGGGACAGTCCTTCCTTCCAGTGTTGCTGGGGGTAGTCGGGAAGAAGGCAGCGTGGGTGGAGAGCACACAGCGCAGCCTGACACCAGCAGTCATGAAACCTGGCTCACTCCACGTTCCCGAGGATCTCAGGCTCTGTTTTGCTTAGACTGTGTGTATACCTTTGGGAGTGCCCTCCCCCCCCCGCCCTTATCCCAATGTACTAACAGGCACCAGGACAATACATTTAAAATGAGGGAACATTTCTGCAAACAAACTGAAACAGCCAGAGATGGAAAGAAGAGGATCATTATTTTCGTTCATTACATTTTTTATGCCACTATGATGGATTCGCTTGGGAATAAAACCTCTGGTAATTATTTAGCTACCTATTTATTTGATTTTCGTCTGTGTCGGGCTTAAGTTCTCATAAGCTAACTACCATAATTTCATGAACACCATCCTGGCCTCACTGTCATATTGGCTCACACTGTATGAGGGAAAGCCACATATTTAAGTGGTATCTTTGGAATAAAACAGAACCTTGGTGTTCTGCCCTAGTGGGAATCATCCACGACTCGTTTTTAGAATTCACCAGGCCATGTTAACTTTTTTTTTTTTTTTTTTTTAAGATAGAGAGGCAGAGTGGCAGGGGGGGTCAGAGAGAGAATCCCAAGCAGGCTCCATGCCTAGCTCGGAGCCTGATGCAGGGCTCGATCCCACAACCCTGAGATCATGATCTGAGCCAAAATCAAGAATTGGATGCTCAACCGATGGAGCCACCCAGGAGCCCCTGGCCATATTAGTTCTTTTAGTATTCTACATATGTTGTGACAGAGCAAGAGCTAAGAAACAGAAGGAAATGACATTGACTTGGGATTTTAGGTAACTGTCAACCATTATCTTTAGAGGCTTAGCCATGGATGTTCACCCCTTCCAGATATGCAAGAAGAGATGGCCTTTAGAAGGGGACTTGGAAGGATGTGAAGGTGAAGTCTGGTGTATTTTAAGTCATAATTTAGGTCACATTTGGGGGGGAAAAAAAGCTTTGCTATCGCTGTTGGTGACCATTGGCCTAAGGAAAAGCAGTGGTTCAGCAACTTGCCTTGAATTGTTTTTCTTTTTAAAAAATCTCACACAGAATGGCAAGTTTGGGTCACAGGTGTAAACCCTTAGGCCCTGCTTCCTCAGTGAGCTCAGTGCTGGTCTCAAGGACAAAAAAAAAGAGAGAAAAGAAGTTTTGCATTAAAAACAGATTTACCACTCCAGGCAGAGGGACGGCTGTGAACACAGTCTCTGTCAGGACCCGGAGTCAGGAGGGAGAGTTGGAAACAGCAGCTCTGGACTTGAGGTGTTTATTTTCTCCTCTTCTCTTTCCTAGCACAATGAATTTTGCTCATGGATTTGGTTTTGCTTCAGAGTTCTTTCTGTGTGATAAGTGAAGGTTAGCTACTTGGGGACTGGTAGTTAATTTGAGCCTATGGGCAACTCCCCTCTTGCCTGGGATTCTATTTGTAACATTCTGCTCTGTGGGTTTAACTAAACTGTCAGGATGGCAGAGGGCTGAGTTATTCGAGTTCACTGTAGAAAGCTCAGGCAGGAAATGAAACTGTTTAGCACCCTAGAGAAAGGAGTTGCAGCAGGGAAGGAGAGTGTCTGGGCCCAGAATCCTCTGTGATGCTTTGTTTCTCTGGAAAATTATGTGCAGAATGTCTTCCCCTCGTCCCCTGAGGACACGCAGACAATAGAGTTTGAAGCAGCATCACCTCTGTGTTTTCCCCCCACCTTTGCTAGAGAACAGCCTTGCTCTAGTCTGTCGTGGGGTGGGGGCAGCTCGCACCCTGTTTCATCTTCAGCTGAACACATCCTGGGGCCCGAGTTGTGACAGAGGTGATGAAGAGTGTAGGGACAGGCTGAGACACATCCCTGAAGGACAATAGAGTGGACCGAGGCTCCTCTTGGCTTTTGATAAGCTGGCCCTAGGGCTGAACTGAAGCCGGCCAGAGCCTCCAAGGTGTGGAGGTCAGGGCAGGTGTGCCTGAGTTATTCCCCGCCTCCTATTTCAACCTGACAGAGTTCCTATCGTCCCCTCTCTGCAATCCTTGTTCAGAGATGGTTATTCCAACTTCCTCAAGGCTCTCCGGAGCTTTAAAATTATTTGCTTAATGCTTTCAGCCCATTTCGCTTGCTGCTCTCCTACAGAGTTCACCTTGATCAGGTGTGAGGGGGTTGGTGGTACCTGCGGCGAGCTCGCAGTTCGGGGCTTCGGTGCAGGTGGCCAGGGGTGGCTTTGTGCCTTTGAAGTCAGCATCAGCAAATCCAGCTCATCCTCACAGGAAGCAGAGTGGTGTCGCTTTTATGGAAAGAGAAGATATGGAAGCGAATGGAGGGATCTAGAAAAGCCCACTCTTAATGAATTGTAAGTTGGTGAGAAGAGACTTCTCAGAGCTAGAGCTTCCCCGAATTAATTCGAGCAATGCTTTTAATTTTTTTTTGTACCCTGAGTTTATCACCCTGTTGATTATCCAAATTCTTCTAAGCCCTCTCACAGGTTTTAGCTTTTATTTGTTCTCTAAAATGTGTAGGTCAGTTGTTTTTTTTCCCTAAGTATTACAGTTCCTTTCACTGAATCTCAGTGCTTTATTATACACACACACTCACACATACATGGCCCGTCACACATGTGTGTTGGGAAAATCTTGAAAGATATCCTGAAAATAGCTGGGCGTGGTAAATTAGCTTTTTAATTCTAACATTATTTTTCTAGTTATAAGGGAAACTCATTGTCATTGAAGAAAATAAGAAATGTACGTTTTTAAAGTATGCTGATAAAAGTAAACTTTATTCCCAATACTACCATCCAGGGTGTTGATTTTCTTAGATAGGGCTTAAGATACATACGTATGTGTATGCTAACATGACCAAAATTATTTTATTTTTATAATCTGCTTTTTCATTTGGTGATATGACGGGCAGTTATTTATTTACTAGAGCAATGACCAAACTGAACTTACTCAAAATCTTTTGAGAAAGATTGTGGTTTTATTTTGGAGCAAAATAAAAAGTATTGCACCTTAGAATTAGAGAATGTAGGACTAGAGCCCCGCGACTGCCGCTTCCCCCATCTCATTTCAGCACCCTCTCTTCATAGATAAGGAAAGGGAGCCCTGGACAGTGTAGGTCATAGGCAAGGTCACACTGGAAGTTGGTGACAAAACAGGGACTGGAATCTGAGCCTCCGCCTCACAGCCAGCTGTGTTTTCTCACCAGTACACACCATTTGCACGGGTTTTGACTTTCTGTGCACGAACGAACTTCAGGTTCATAAATCTTTCGAATCTTAGCATGAAGAAGGCGTGAGCCATGCAGACCATGGGTTTGGGAGCAGAGGGTCAAGAGGGACACAAACTTGGTTGCTTATTGGGCAGTTGGCCAAACTTCTCCATGATATGAAGCCGCCATTTCGGGTCATTCTGTCCCTCCCGGCAGGACACAGATTTATGCTTTGCCAGGTGTTTTCATCTGTTTTTTGACTGTTGTACAGATGCGTAGGGATGGTGTTTCCATGGAATTAGTGACTTAAATTCACTAAGTCACTTAAATTAGTGACTCGAGAACATACTGACTGTGCGAAGCTCTAGGTCTGGCTCATAGTGTAGACTCGGGGCCATTGAGTTTGGGCCTTGTTGCATCGTGAGTGTATGTTGCGGGGTGGGGTTTCTGTCTGAAATGGTGATGGCACATCCTCGGGATCGCATTTGTCCACTTGTTCACTTCTCAGCGTAAAATAAAGATCTCAATCCAGACACTGTTGATACAGACACAAGATGCTCCTCTTTTTCTTTTTCCTCCCACTTTCTGCTTTCCTTGTCTTTCTCCCTCTCTGGTTTTTTTCTTTCTGCAAATCCCCTCCCACACTGCGTCCTTCTTGTCTCTTCTGAATTCTCTCGCTCTTCACTCTGCTGTGCGGGTGATAGCTGCTCGTGTCGTAGGACGCACGGAGTGTGTGCGTGTGTGTGTCCTGGCACAGTCAGGATCTCCTCACGGATCCCAGGGCCTAACCACACACTCCGCAGAAAGAACCTTCTGAAGAGTTGCAGGAAATAATTGATCAAGAGGTTGCCCTGTGCAGGGCACATTGGAATTTAGTTAATGTGTAGCCTGAAGCAGAAAGTGTCTAACTGCTTTCAAGGCCCTTTGAAAACGTGTGCAAGTGTTTGGTGAGAACTTCAGAACTCAGTTAAGCTGTCTTTGATTCCAAAGATATCCCTAGGGCCAAGTGAATAAATTACAGATGCTTTTTAAAAAAAAAAAATTTTTTTTTTACTTAACGCCTTTATTAAATAATTGATTTTTTTTACGAACCAACGTGACTAAATATGTTAATCAAGTTATTGCTGAATTTGCTTAATTTCCCCCACTTTTTTTTTTTAAGAATGCCACGTTTGAAGAGGTAGTAACAGGATCCTTTGTTATCCTTGTACAAAATGAAACCCTTGACTGGGGAAGCCATGCTGCGTCTGTAAGGTGCTGTGGGGCTGCTCGGTTGAGCGCACTTCACCTTCCTCCCCCACACGTGCTTGCCTAGATTACAACTTGTAGAAAGGGTCTTTTTCTCTGTATTTAATATCTGGCACGTAGGGCCTCTCTTTAGGGGTGTATCGACTGGCTTCACAAAGATGCTATTTGGGGCTTGAACTCAGTGACTTACTAAGTGGTACCTTTGTACCCTTAAAGAATTCTATTGAATAGCTTTCTCTCTACTTGGAGGCAAGTTTAGTCTCTACATCTGTATACGTTGTCCTTGCTTCATCTGACACGCGCATAGAGCTGCATGTTGTAATTATGGGTATTTTAACCCATGCTTTTACTTGCAGTCTCTTTCTCTTTTCAGAAAACCTTAACCTTCCTCTATCTTTGTTTTATTTTTAAACTTCAAGGTCTCCTGGAACCTGGGAATTGGAAGAAACCTTAGGAGTCCTGTAGTGTGGTTCCTACCTCATTCATTTAAATGGGCAGGTGGTGGGAACTTGAAATTTCCCTACTCTGAAAACACAGGGGAAGTTTTTGGAGATACTGGACTTGTGCCTGCAGTGGTCACTTCCCTTGGGGTTTTGATACCTATCCCCACCGTATTCGCACGACAAATGGGGAATGAATGCAGCGTGTCCTTTCGTTTTTCTCACTGACTATTCTAGGATACTTCTAAAGGAGGGGTTAGTGGGAAGGTAATTTTCTCTTGTTTTCATGACTTAGCTATATTCTTCTAACAGTCCTAGACACCCATACAGACCCGAAGACCCAGCTATCCTTAGGGAATTTGAAATTGATTAGCATCTCTGATGATCCTTGAAGCTTTATGGTAATGTTGGCATCATTCTTCTTCCTCCTCCTCCCCTTTCTCCTCCTCTTCCTCTTTGGGTTAAGAGAGAAGAAGTAGGTCAGTTCTGTGCCAGTTTCAGTCAGGTTTTTGTACATTTAACATTACAAAGGGTCTGAGTTGGCTCCAAAAAATTTTTTTTTTTACTGAAAAAGTAAAGATACAGTTGGTATCTTCTCCCAAGAATGAGACTTTCTCCAGTCAAGTTTCGATAAATCAGTTACACTGATATGCTTGCTGTGTGACAGACTGCAACTGAACCTCATTATTCATACATGTCTGTGTGATGTTACCGAATCAATTTGTGCTGTATCCATTTTGCACTCATGGATAGTTCACGGTCCCTTATGAGCAGAAATAGTCAGCAGGCAATAATAGAAGACAAGGAGCACAAATGGATGGGGCCCATAATCCTTTGCTCCATGGTGCTGGGTCCATTTTTAACATTCATTTTTAGTGTTTGTTTTTTTTTTTTAAATTCTGGTGTCATCAATACAAGATGGCATCAGCAAAATCAAAAAGCCGATGCTTTCCTAAGCTTGACAAACCATTCTGCTTTAATTCTAATACAGATTGTTAAAGGAGGGGGCAGAAAGGGTCTCTGTGTCTTCTGATTAACAGAGCAGACCATTCCTGCATGCAGTCGTTTATTGGCTCTAGTAGCCATCTGTGGGGCACCGTCGTCTTTCCTAATTCAAAAAGCAGCGTGAAGCCAGAAAAGCTAAAACCGCACTCAGAAATGTTACCTTTTCAGTAGCTAAACAATCCTAAGGACAAGCGTTTGAGTTCATGACTCAGGAGAAGAAAGCGCAGGAAATGCCTGGTGGCACCTGTAGCCCCAAGTGTCACACAGGCTCTGGGGTGTTTGGAGCCGCAGGCAGAGTTGTGGCCATACAGCGGACCCCGGCGAAGTGACCGCGGGGCCCACCGAGGAAGTGGGGTCAGCTCACCCGTCACACTTGGAGCTCGGAACGTTCTCCGCCCTATGACGTTGCTTGACAGCTCAATTCTGACCGCCCTCCTGCACGTGAGCACTGATGATCTTGTGGAAGAAGACGCGCACCTCACAGCACCTTCAGCTCCTCGGCACCCCCAGAACTCCAGGAGATCGTTTCCGCAACATCGTCCTGGAACTCCCTCTGCTCTGAGCTCGGTCGCTGAGAAACAGGGTGATCCTCCCCAGCGACTCCACCTCGTGAGGTGTCACTTGCTTAGCTGTAAACCAAGGGGACAGGATGAGTGACCCCCAAGGCCCTCTTCACTCAAACCTTCCGTTTGCCTGTAGTTCTAGACTTTTGTTTCCCAGAAACGTTTCGTTTTTTTGTGTCCTGTACATTAAAAAGCAAAAAACAAATAAAACCCCATGTGTTTTAGTGGATGGTGGAAGTCCTAAAATGAAACACTGTTAATTTGAAAAGTAAATTTAAAGAGAGAGACGCAAGGGGCGCCCGGCCAGCTCAGTCGTAGAACTTGAGACTCTTCAAGAAAGAGATGCCTCTTAGGTCAAAGAACAAAGATTTGTCACATGAGCATTTATTTACCAAAAAGTGTATTTTGAGTTCAAGGTAAAAAGCAAGACTTATGCCTAGGGAGCCTTTATGTGAAGCAAACTTCTAAAAACAAAGATCTGGCATGTTACTTATTCAAATCATCGGTAATATCCTGAAATTTTTGAAGAAAAAAACGAAAATTATGTTGTTTTCTCCCCTGAGGTAGAAAGAATGAGAAAAGTTCCTGTCGCAGATAACACAGAGGCAGTAAAACAAAACAAAACTTCCTAAAAAGCTTAGTCTTCCGCAGAGAGACTTGGTCACTTTAACAAATGTTTTAAATGGAGCTTTGAAGCAGAAGGGAGCTCAGTGCTTAGTTTCTCTTATGATTTCCGCAAATAATTCATGACACTGACCTGCACTAAGGTTTTCCAGCACTCTGTTTTCTGCATCACAAAATTGCTGTAATAAAGTATTTATTTATAACCATGGTTTATTGTCTGCTTCCCAAAAGGCGTAAGGAGTCCATGTTCCATGCATTCTTTTTCTCACCACCGTGCCCTCTGCTGTCCTCATGCTGTCCACCCTGCCTAGATTGCCTCTGCTAGCCCGAGATAACTCTTGTTCAAACTTCAAATCTAGGAAGGTTTTCTTATCCCCAAGGATATATTTGGGATCCCGTCTTTATATTTCAAAATATAATTGCAAGTCCCCCTGACTAGGATGAATTCTGTGAGCACAGGGAATTATTTTGTTCATCTTATTACCTCATGTCCATCATGCCTAATATAGGTAAAATTCAGTGAAGGCTTCTGAATGACTAACTGAAGGCTTACCACATGAGACTGTAATAATAATTATTAATAATAATAATAATTGCTGAAGTGTAAAGAAATGAGGGAAAACAAATATATCAAAGGTAATATCTTACTCTCTTGGAGCATTAAATTTATCTCAAAGCTGCTTGGCAGCCAAGCCCAATGATAACAATAATGTGGCCAAAATACAGTAGAAAGCAGTATGGTTTGGAAGGAGCAGCATGAGATTTGGAGTGAGAGAGAAGGGGATTTGAATCTAAACTCCACTATTTACTAGTGACCTTAGGCAAATTCTAGAATCTCTCATCATCTCCTTCCCTGTACCTGCAAATGGGAATAACAACACCTACTTTATGAAGTTGTCCTAAGGAGTAAACAAATTAATATATGTGAAGTGAATATAGTTGCTCAGGAGTGACGTATTCCAGAAGATCACTATGGTTTTTTTGATTGCTGTTCTAAATTAATAGACTTTAATTTTTAGAGCAGTTAACTGTTGGGGTTTTAAGTTAAATACGGAATTAATAAGGTCAGAAGCCAAGTAAAATGCCTTTATCTCAAAAGACTATTTGGCCATTTTCTGTCACCTCCATGGAGTACAGTATTGAGTGGCAAATGAACTTCCTTTGGGAGAAGATGATTTTAGACCGTAACAACTCAGCAATAAAAGTCAAAACAGGGAGAGTCATGAAAGATGTGTTTCTTTCAATTTGGAATTTAGAGATTCCACATTCTGTCTGTAGTAGAACAAAAAGGGGGGTAGTTTTCGAGTGCATTTGAGTGCATCACTGGGGCTGTTCACCGGCAGGTTGACGGGAGGGCCCGTGAATTTGTGGGCCCCATGGACCACGGACGAAGGGGAAAGAGCGCGAGTGTTTGACCTGCCGAGAGGGGACTCCCCAGCTGGAAATCCGCGGTGAGTGTGAAGGGAAGCGGTCTACGAGGGCCGAGCCACTGCCCATCCAGGGCCATGCAGATTCTTAGGAAGCGCTCTGAACTATAGGTAGCATTTGTCTTGAAAGGAAGTGGATTTTCACACTCCAGACAAAGTTCTTGCAGGGCCGTCCTGGACGTGGGGAAGGCTGGAGCCGCCAGGGCGCTCTCGTGGGTAGGTGAGCCGTGAGGAAGCCAGGGCAGCGCGGGATCAGCCCCGGTCCGAAGCCGCAGTGAGACCCGATTGATTTGCTGGGACAGGAGTGGCGTGCTCACCTGACGCGGACGAGACGCCCTGCCACTGGCACAGTTGCGGCAGCCCGTGGTGTCAGAACATCTCGTCTTAAAATGGAATATTTTTCAGCTCTCTGGAGGCTTTGCAAGATGTGAAAAGATTTTGCTTCTGTGTGCCGCCTGCGACGACACATGCCACTTTCTACATCTTTACCTAGATGGAGAGCACTGTAGCCCGCTGCTTTGTTCAAACAAGCCCGCTTGGAGACATGACAGCGCGGGAACAGCTGGCTTCTTCACGAGCTGATGTGCCTGCCCTGATGTGACCTCCGCAGTCCCGCTTCCTTTCTTCCTTCCTTCAGTGCTCGAGCAAGTTTTGGCATGTTAGAGAAGCATGTGGGAAATGGCCTAGAGCACCGGGATAAAAATAGATGTCACACCCTAGTTAGGGGAGGTTAAATTAACTTGAGGTTGTAAATATGGACACCTTCTGTTAGGGGCCCCGCTGCACAGTCCCTGCCTGAGAGCTCTTAATCAGCCCTCCGCATGTGGACTAGAGACCTGTAGCTGGTCACCAGGTTCCTAATTCTTTTTCGAGTAAGGGCTCCAAGGTAGAGTGACAGTTAATGTCTCTCATTCATATGACGTCTACCAAAACTAAAAAGGGGTTAGTCAAACAATAGCGGCGGGGGGGGGGGGGGGGGG